>NC_137677.1:8625974-8630974 GCF_963989245.1 Nansenia antarctica | reverse complement strand
CTAGGAACACACCCTGAAAGTAAAGTACTGTTAGGCTGTTTTTCCACCATTGATTTACCTCTGTGTGAGTGAGACAGAGAGAGAGCATCATGGGTAGTGGAATATGCCACGCTGTCAGACTTGGCCATGATTAATTGAGGACCCCGAAAAAAAAACGAAAATAGGTTGCCAACCACAATAATGGCCCTAACACTCCTTTCCAACACAAAAACACTAGTATCCATGGTTTCCTTGGTCAGTATCACCAAGTCGAATAAATAACTGAATTACCAGAACATCATCGCTTAGCTTGAGCCCCATGGCCGGCGGAGCACTGTAATTTGTTATTATAACTGACCATTCTGAGAAGAAAAAAAAATCGAATTTGGATTTTTCAAACTCTTTAAGAGACTCTCAATGGCGCTCGCCTGGTTCAAAAAGGCTCGACTGCTACAACACAACATGGGGAACGTCATCTCTAGACAGTCGGGTGTGACTGAAGCCAGGCGCTAAGATAACGAGCGCATTCAATGACAAGGTGGCCATTGTGATGTACCATGTACGCTCCGCGTCAGCTTCCCTAAAAAGCTTCCGTAAGAGTTTTTCACGGTGTGAATGGATGAGTTTTTTAAGTGGAGAGGAAAAGTGACAATTTCAACACCCCCTCTAATGACTTCCACGGAACGCGGAGGAGGGCGACTCGAAGCCGGGGACTTAATTAGGCCGGTGTCGTCCGGGCGGAGGCTCCGCGAGCGCGGCGGCTGGTGTTTGTGTTGGCGCCTGGCGGGCGGATGGAGCAGGTATCACACCTGACTCATGACTGCCTCCTCTGTCCAGAGCAATTTCCTGTTGTCTTTGGCCGAGCCTGCCACGCTCTCCTCTCTATCACCCTCTAATACATATATACAGCAGGCTGACACACATACACACACACACACACACACACACACACACACACACAGACACACACACACACAGACACACACGGGTGTCAACACATGCACACGCACACACACACGCACTCACAGACACACGCAGGCACGCACACACACAGCACGCACACACACACACACACACACACATACATGCACGCACATATGAAAGCACGCACATACACACCCTCACACACACACACACACAGTACAAAGCAACACTATAGTTAGTTACTCTTCATCTCGCCTTACTGTAGGTCCCTTTACATTCTCCCAGGCCTGACCTCAGTATGTGGTGTTATTGGGGTTACTTGGAGTCAGAGGAGCGATCCCCTTGGGAAAGCGTAGTGGGAGGTTCTCAAAACAGCCTCAGATCACCCCCCCCCCCCATCCCCCCCCCATCCCCAACCCCCCCACCATTCCTCATCTGCTCGTCTGTCTCATCTCCCTCACAACCACTGCCAAGTGTCTCACTCACCCCGCATCAGAGAGAGAGAGGAGAGAGAGAGAGAGAGAGAGAGAGAGAGAGAGAGAGAGAGAGAGAGAGAGAGAGGGAGAGAGAGGAAGAGAGAGAGAGGGAGAGAGGGGGGAGAGGGGACAGTAATGTGTGTGAGAGAGAGAGTTGCCTGGATATGTATTAGCAGTATTCTGCTGTGTGATATACAGCTCTGAGGCCTAACAAAGGAACTGGCCAGACAGACTTGGGTTACGAGAGCGATTTATGGGACAATGAAGCACTTCTGTTTGTTGGCCTTCAACGTCAAAGAAGATAAATGCTTTCATTATGCTGTTACATGGTGAGTGGGTGGACGGACATGTACTGTATGTGTGAACAGTATGTGAATGGTGCTGCTGAGAGAACAGCCTTACAAAGTTGGTGCGTGTTTCTGGAAAGTTGGAAACGCCGTGAATGGAGCAAGAGATACAAAAAAAAGGACTTGAATCTCAGAACTGGGTTGGGAGGGAGGGAGGGAGGGAGGGAGGTCGGTCTGGACCTGAGCTGAGGATGGGGTTGAAGTTGGACCGTGTACAATGGCAATGGGATGGGATAGAGTGCTGGAGTTTGGAATTACTGTCTTAAGTCAGGGCTTGGGGCTGGGATGGGATGGAATAGATAGCGGGGATCGGGTTGATGTTGGGGCTGTCGACTGCGGTTGAGGTCGGTGGCTGGGAATGGAACCAGAGACTGAGGGTTGATGTTACAGGGAGGGCAGGGGGGGAGGGAGGGGGGGTCAGGGCTGTAACTAGGGGGCTGTAACTAGGGGGCAAGGGTCTGAGGGTGGGCGGTGGCGGTGAGGGAAAGCAGGCTCAGCAGCAGCTTCAGACCAGATCATTATGAGATTTGTTTTAAAGAGAGAGGAGGGGTGTGGGCGGGGGGGGGGAGGGGGGAGGGGTTAACCACATAACCGTCCTGCTGACAGAGAGTTGAACAGCCTCCTGGGTTCAGGGAGATTTGGGGGTGGCGGGTGGGAGGGTTTGGGGGAGGGGGGGGGGGGGGTTTGGGGGCGGGGGGGGAGGGGGGACAAGCGAGGTGCAGGGGCGGCGGGGCGATAAATCACAGACGCTGCAGGGGAACCCACAAGGCCAGCCTCCCTCCTACAGGCCTGCCATGAACAACACTGCTGCTGTGCACGCACACACACACACACACACACACACACACACACACACACACTCACACACACACACACACACACACACACACACACGGATGCACACACACATGTATGCACATTCACATACACACGCAAACGCATGCACATTCACACACACACACACACACACACACATACACACACACACACACACACACACATGGATGCACACACACATGCATGCACATTCACATACACACGCAAACGCACGCATGTGCACACACATGCACATGCACACGCACGCGCACACACACACACACACACACACACACACACACACACACACGACACACACACACACACTTACTTTTCACCTCGGCCCCAACAGACTTTACAGTAATTTCATTAGCAGACGTCCCGTTGCAGCACCTCTGCTGTACTCTCCATTTACATGTGCCTGAGACAAACCAGGGTTACGGTGTTGACGGACACATTAGCAGGATTCCAAACCCAAAGGCTCGAGGAGGGATTTTTTTTTAATCAGCTGTATAACCCCAGTATCCTCACCGCGACACACTGGCAGAGCCATAAACCCATCAGGACAGACACACAACTCAACATCTGTGGGAAACACTGGACAGCATATTTGCGGTGACAGGCAGGGCATTATTTTTAGAATTATAATGATGATTTAGTGTACTTTAGCCCGCTGTAATTCAAAACCCTCTGAACTGCTTTCATCGTAACGATTACCTCTGCAATTCTGTAAATCTGCCACTTCTATAAGTCCAACGGGGCAGCTTTAAGTAATGACCGTGTGCTGTATAATATAACTATATCCATAAAATACTAATAGATACGATATCGTCTCTTATTAGACTGTTCTTCTGTATGGACCGTGGTGCAGTTGCCAAGATCGAGCGACTTGGCATTATAGTTGGTATTAGAAAAAAAAACTGGTATTGCTTTCTCATATCCAGATAACAAAACGTCATTTTCAAAAGCTTTCATCGTGAAATCAGATACTTTCATATCAGCTTGTCCTTCCCCAACCCCTACAACAGTGGCACGTAACCAAAGGCCCCGAAAGCAGCATCTCATATTGAGATATTAAAGCACACAGCCCTTGCGTTTACACTGGTTCCCTGCCTGACACCAGATCCAGTTCTCCCTCTTCATTCCCAAAACAACTCCTCTCTATCAAACAGATGCATAGCAACAGACCCAAGCCAAGGCAAACAGGAACTCGGGGATTATTGCAATATTCTTCTTTTTTTTTTATCTCCATCTCCTTTCCCCTCTCTTCTGGATGGTGAAACCGCTAGTTGGACTCGAAACTGAAATGTTTCCACCAAACAGAGGAGGTCTTAGCAGGAGCTTAAGGGGGGATTACATCTCAAATTACCGACTCTGTGGCTCATTTAGCCCTCGGATCCGCAGTCTTCAAAACAACAGAACATGTGGACATGTCCAATGATATGATAATAGCATAAAATAAGAAACATATTTACCGCATACGGGGATATATCTCGTCCAACAATGCTGCTGAGTTTATGGGAATCATGGTTGTGTGTGGGACCTTAGGAGATTATCAAGGGGAGAGGATCCTGTGGCTGAGACTGGTTCCAGATCTGTGCTTTAGACAGTTTCTGTTGTCATGCCAGATACGTATGTATGTATGGCAGGGCTAGGCTAGACAGAGGAGTTGGCTGAGGCGCATTCAGATCTGGGATCATTTACATTATTACATTTTTGGCATTTAGCAGACGCCTTTATCTAAAGCGAATTACAACAAATACATTTGTCTAAGTAAGTGAATCATCTATTCATCATTCATATAGCAATAAAAAGTAATCCATGCTAAGGGCCAGGGGTCATTGGCAGTCATAATGGTTGAAGAATGAAAAAGGAAGAATGCTTATTTTTATTTTTTTATTTACAGTTGAGAAACTGTACAAGGGGGGTAGAGGGGATGAAGAGGTCTTAGGAGGGACAGTTATGGTGTAGAGACGGCGAAGGTAGTGACTCTGCAGTCACTGCAGGATAAAGCTAGCCATAGCCTTCAAGACACTCACAAAAGCCAAGATTCTCTTTTGGGACGGAAATGTGACACAGAACTGTCTATGTCTCTGATTACATGATCGATTCCAAATTTTGTATTTGTATTTGTTACGGTTAATCCTCCTCTCCAGCTCACCTTCCTTGTTTACTTGTGGTGTTTTGACAACTGTGTTTATCTTCTAAAGTATCCTGAAGGTGTGAAATTATGATGACAGATTATTGTATCTCCCGGTAAACACGTAATTAAAGTGTCGTCGACTCAATCGCGATGCACGACTGTCCGTAAAAAACAACAACAAGGCTCGTGTCTGTCAGAACGAATGCCTCTGAGGTTTGTTGTGGTTCGGTCTGTGCTCTCTGAGTGGGTGTGGAAGTACAGCCTGCATCGCTGCCTGCATGGCCGCAACCTTATCTGCCCCCACGACCTGCAGTA
>NC_137677.1:8590974-8623474 GCF_963989245.1 Nansenia antarctica | reverse complement strand
GGGAGGGAGGGATGGAGGGAGGGATGGATGGAGGGAGGGAGGGAGGCAGTCTGGGCGGATGAGGTGCTGTACTGTGCTAGGGTCCAGCTCCAGTCCACTTGGGTTCAATCACTACCCAGAGATGGAGAGGAGACAGAGCCAGGGTCAGCTTGACTGCCTGAGCAGACCTCCTCTCCTCTCTTCTCCTCCCTTCCTCTCTCGTCCTCTCCTGCTCTCTCCTCTCCTCCCTTCCTCCTATGTCCTCTCCCTTCTCCCTGTCTCTTCTCATCTTCTCTCCTCTCCTCACCTCACCTCCCCCCTCCCCCTCCTCTCCTCCTGTCTCCAGTGAAGGTGATCAGTGGATTTACGGCCATGATAGATGTTCCCGGGGTCTCCTAGGTGACGGTAGACCAGACCCATAGCCCGGCAGCCCAGCAGGGCCAATCTCTGCCAGTCTGGAGCCTTTCACTTTGATCGCGGCGTGGAAAAACAACCCGAGGCGGTGAGAAGAACCACCGAGACCCGAGGACCAAGCTTCCTCCACCCAGCCCAGCCTCCCCTGACACGGAGGAGGGAATGATGGAGGGGGGGGAAAGGAGACAAGTCCCCCTCTGCATTACTCTACACTACAGCAAGCATTACATTCAGACTACGACATGCCCCTGAACCGGGCCCTTTCGCATTCTTTTCCCTTGAAACGTCTCAGTGCCTCCCTCTCTCTCTCTCTCTCTCTCTCCGTCTCTCCCACGGCCCCGTGCTCTGTCCCGCCGTTTATCTACTAGCCCATATTAATCACTGGGATCTGAGAGCAGTTATCAGCGGAGCCTCCATGCCGGCCTCTATCAGTCAAGGCGTCCGAGTTTACGAGTTTGCCCTCTCGCTGCTCGTTTTGGCGGTGTGAGTTGTGAGAGTTTTGGGGGGATGTCGTTACTAGAGCTACATACAGCCTATATACAGGCATGTCGGTCCCGGTGCTCCAGACGGTCCAGGGGGGATTTGCTGTGGGACACACCGGCGGCCATGTTGAAACACTGGCAGCCATGTTGAAAGCCTGACGGCCATGTTGAAAGACCGGCGGCCATGTTGAAAGACCGGCGGCCATGTTGAAAGACTGACGGCCATGTTGAAACACTGGCAGTAATTTTGAAACACTGGCAGAAATGTTGAAACACTGGCAGTAATGTTGAAACACTGGCGGCCATGTTGAAGCACGGGCACCCATTTGGACTGACAGCACTTGAGAACGGACGTCTTGAGAACGGACCAAAGCGGCTACCGTAGCTGCGCTAAGCGTCTTTGTCATGTTCTGGCGTTGGAGGGTTCAGGGAATAACATGGGAGACGTGAGAGGTTTAGCAGCTGACAAAGAGTTTCTTCTGGTTAAAGGGATAGTTTACTATTTTATAAATAAAAGCCAGAATAGAGTTTATCGATGGCTCCTAGACTACTTTCTTTTAGAGTAGTAGTTAAAAGTTATTTTTTCTGAGTGGGGCAGTCCCACTCATATTTTTATTTTTATTGATAGAGACAGTAGAGATTTTGACAGGAAAGATGGGTGAGGGAAGAGAGAAGGGATGACATGCGGGTTACATAGTCGACGCGTAACCCGTTACGCCACCTAAGCGCCCCTGACGACTTTCAAGGTAAGGAACCATCTGACTATAAGGTGTAAAATAGTGAATTATCCCTTTAAGGCTTTGAGGTACAGTTTAACCTCATAGGAGCCAACAGACCCCCATCGGCATCCGAAGTGATATAAAGAGTTTACCTCGATCAATTCTCTTCATCGATATCACATTTTTTTCACAATTTTGCATGCTATACGATGCCACCATTTCTTTCCCGAGATGGTAAACACGGCCTAAGTCACATCCAGTTTTCTCCAACTGGAGAATGTGTCATGTCCGGTTTCAACGCCGAATTTCCATACCATTGGTCGGCCAACCCAAACCCCCCCCCCCCCCAAAAGAAAAAAGAAATCTGATACATGAGAAAGGTCAAAGGTCAAAGATGGTGCCAAAATATCTCCAAATGGCCTAAACATATAGGTGTCCGCTTAAACATACCTGTACTAAAACAGGTACAAAGTTGCATTTGCTCACATTACTAGCATCGACTTTGGCACAAGTACTAATAAGACCCTGGAGTACTGATTCCTAGATGATTTTGGCTTCGTTATCAGGTTTCCAAGGTGATATTCACTGTAAAAGCTGTTGTTTTTTTAGGCGGAGACTGAATTTGAGATCTTTTATAATGTTCTAGCTCTATTTGCTCTGACACAGTAACATAGATTTTGATTCTGACACTTCTACAGCCACCCCACAGGTGTTAGCTTTCATTTGATAACAATATCATTATGAAGGCCCTTGTGATTGTGGAGATATTCTATATTCACTGTGGGCATGTCATTTCGAGCAGAAAACCAGAAAAATGAGGTGGATAAGAAGAGGATAATAGATGAGGATCTCCGAATTCAGATTCAACAACATAATAGCTCACTCTAACCCTGACAACAACGACGTTACAAGCCACCATAACCACATGCAACTTCCCACAAAGGGAAGTCTAGTGAGTTAGTACCAGAAAAGGGCTGAGATACCAGTACATGTGCTGGACAAATACTAAATAAACTCCTGGGTGAACGCAGGGTAAACACGGTTAAGGTTTCACCCTGCTGATGAAAACACTGCGGCCTGCCTGCCAGCCCCGACACGGCTTCCAGCAGCCCCAGACACAGGCCCGGCTTTGTTCCCCTGTCCTGAGCGCTCCACTGGACCTGTGTCCTCTCCCCCCTCTACTCCCACTACAGAGAGAAGGAAGAGGGGAGCGTAGAAAAACAGCGACCGACATCGCACCAACAGTGGTTTTAGAAGTATCGTTCTCAAGAAATTAGTCCCCTGTGCCAGCCGACCGAATTAAACTTTTTTGCGATGATATGGTATATGGTTTATCGAATCCTACTTTGATTATGCAGGATGGATGCCTCTCTCTGGTACAAACACATGTTGTTGATGCTCCCCCCTGCTATAAATACTATAAAGGCCTTTAAGCCATTAAATCATCTTCAAAAGAACCCAAATTAAATGGCAATCTTCAAAGAAAGGTCGTGTCTACATCTGTGTTCAGAACTCCTTCCTACGAGGGGAGCTCAGCTTCGGCCCAAACACCAGCACGCGGTACACACGCGCTCAGCGCCGGGACCCCTTTATGCCGTCACATCAGAAGGCGGTGGGTTTCACAATCCCCTCAAGCCGGGATAAGCTCCTAGCAGGTAGAAGCCTCATATCCCAGTAGAAGACGTGGACGGATTGTTGACTGGCAACAATGTCATACTTGTTATTTCCATAATATTATGATATCCACAGCGTCCTTTGTCCAGCGCAGAGGTTTACGGCTGTGTCACAATGGGGCTGTTGTAATCCGACATGATGACTGAGGACAGAGCATTCTTCTTCTCCTTCTCCGGGTCTTTTATGATTCTAATGCAGGTAGATTTGCAGACTTGAGCAATCCCAGTCGTCTGGTTTCTTCCCCTCTCGAGCGGCTGGGGTAGGGGGGGGGGCAGGGACAGCAGGGTGCTCCGGTAATGGATAATACAATTACTGACATGGCCCTTTATCAATAAGAAGGCCCAATGCATCATGGGATGAGTGTGTGCCAACCAGTCTTTTGATGTGAGTGCTCAATGTGCTTCAGAAGACAAATACACGGGATCCATATGTGTCTCGGAAGTAGTATTAATGTGTGTGTATATAATTCAGTAAACACACATGCAGGCACACGTGTGCGCGTACACATATACATATACACACACGCACACACAGACACACACACGCACACACACACACACACACACAGACACACACACACGCACACACACACACACACACACAGACACACACACACACACACACAAACACACACACGCACACACACACAGACACACGCACACAGTCTACCGAAAACAGACAATTCTTCAAAACTACTGTAGTAGCACAAACCCAAATAATTCAGACTTCCCCACCAATTCTTCACACTCTAACTCTTCTAATCCGAGCGGAGTAGTAGAGCAGTAGAAGCAGCCAAACGAGCCAGACTGTAACCTTTATCTCCCACTCACATCTCATTCCTCCTCCTCCTGATTCCGATCTGGGAGAGATAGTCTTCCTGCTTGCATGTGTTTACACGCCAGGGGTGATTCCACCACAGCTCCACAAAAAGTGAGAACACCGTGTCTGTATTTGTGTCTGTGTGTTCAACAAACAGTCAGAGAGACAGTCATTATTATACATAGGGAAAAACACGAAAGGTTAAATAAATACAGACACAGCTGTAGACACAGACGGGACGGGGGGGGGGCTGGTGAAGGTAAGAAATCGGAGGACGGGGGACTCGTCGGAATGCGAGGAACAGAACGAGGAATGGCATCGAACCCGCGCGGCGGTAGGAGCGTTCCTCGTTCCGTTCCCGTGCGCCGGGACCAGGCCTCGTCCTCCGGTTTCTACCTCCGCCGGCCTCCCCAGCTGTAGACACAAGGCTGACGGCTCTTGTTTGTGTATGTGTTCTGTCTCTCCTCGATTTCATCCATCACTGCCTGCCTGTAGTGAGGAACATGTTGTGTATGACTGAGTGTCCCTCTGGATAAACTGACCCCTCTTAAACCCCCCCTCACCCCCCTCCCCACTCCCCACTCTTCCCCCCCCCCCTCCCATTCGACCCCCTCATACTCTGAAGCCCCTTTACCCCCTGCTCCCTTAGGACATGACATCCAGAAAAAGGGGAAAAACAACCACAAAAACATTTCACCGCAGACTTCAAGTCAATTTTAGTCAAAAGTCCACAGCGGTATTGAAGCCTGAACTGAACTGAGAGAGTGGAGATGGGGTGCAGAGACAGTGCGTCATGTAGCTCAAGGCAGAGTCGTGGTGGAGGTCGGGAACTCTGCAGTCGATCAGCCTGTCACTCTGACGTCAGGAAGCCTAAAGCTATAGGCCGTTCTCCACATCCATCATCCTCTGACTCACTTTTCTCATTGATCCTCCCTCTGTCTCTATCTTCAGGTAAAACGAAAAATCTTTTGGCATCCCATAATATCTTTCTGAGTGAACGTAAGGTCAAAAAGCTGCTGACATCCGACTCAGTCAGTTCCATATCCTGCCACTAGGGGGCCCTCTTCACATGACAAACGCGCTTGATATCGACTGTAACGCTGTAAAACGGTTACAGTGGACGTTAAAGTGCCTGTTTTTTGATGTAGTGGAGCTAGTAACTCTCTTGTGATGTGCCGATACAAAGGGCAAGGGCTCACACAGAGGCTGTCAGAGACACAGACGGGGAGCTAAATCTCCAGGCCTGTGGCAGACCTTCTGCACAACATCAGGCTGTCATCAAGCCACAAGGACGTGTATACACAGGATCCACGGACCTGCTGTGGGCCAGGAGACATTTACAAAGCCATTCCTTAAGTCTCACTCACTTCGTCTATGTGTGTATGAGCACAGCGATCTTATTGAGTGATTGAATATCAATAACGCCGGGTCCCATCCTCGGATGAACTGTATACGTTTACCGCTAGAAAATTAATTTTGAATGGAATGGAAACAATGCTCTCCCTCTTTCTCAATCTCTCTCCCTCTCGATCCCTCTCCCCCTCCTCCTCTCCTCTCCTCTCTCTCTCTCTCTCTCTCTCTCTCTCTCTCTCTCTCGCTCTCTGTCATTTGTGTCTGTACCCTCCCTAATACACGTCCCCAGACATCCATGGGAGCAGTGAGCGTTTTCTGCGGTTTGCTAACAGAACATTAACTTTTAAGTCTTTTCTTATGCCGTCTGTCCTGGGTATATATATATATGCTGTAAAGCCTGGCCCCTGTCCAGGAATTTCCTGCAGCCGTTCATAAGCCCTCTTCTAACCAGCCAAGAATGTGAAAACCCCCCCCTTCAAAGAGAAGCCTTTCGCAAGGTGTGGTTAAAACAGGTAACTGTGTCCGCAGGTGGGCATATTATAACTGATGAGGCTGTAGCTGAAATCACACACCTGTCTTGCACAAGAACCGCAAGGGGAGAAAACAGTGTTGATGTTTTGTGAGTTTGCAAGGGGCCCAAAAAAAAAGATGAGACAAGATTAGATGAGATTAGATAGGAGTACCAGACTTAAGTCATCCTTCTACACAACAGGGTCGACATACGTACCGATGACGCATGAATTACCCGGTAATGCCTTTTTTACGCTTAAAACGTCGTGACACCAAATAAATCAAACTTAACAAAACCGGGGCCTGGGGGTCGGTCCTTACCGAGACCAAAGGGGTCGCGGGGTCGCGAGGCCGAGGAGATCAAAGGCGCTTGACACAAACAGCAGAGCTCGTTGCTCGATGCGTGGAGTACAGTTAACGCACTATGAAGACAAGTCCAAGTCAAACACAAAACAGACTTCCCGAGATGAGTGGAGAGGGTGGTGAGCGAAGGAGAGAAACAAGACGGGACAAAGGGGTGGTTGTCCAGGGGCGCTGCCTGCCTTGCGGGCCCAGAGGGGAGGGCCGGGTGGCACTTGTTTGAGGGGGCTAGATGATAAATTGCCCACTACTTGACTCTGTCACACTGTCTGCCACTTGGACAATAACACGGGTCAAGTCAAAAGCATCGCCACCAATAGCCCGAAGACAGTGGATAAGTCGCTCTCAACGCGGCCATTCATCTCTCAAACCCAGAGCTACACACAACCGTGACTAAAAGGATGTGAGGAGGAAAAATAAATAACACACTACTCACAGTTATCTTGACAGAGTTGCGTTGCCTGTGTGTTTTCATTAATCATTCATGTGTTGGGGGACATTTCGGTATAAAAGGGGGCAGAGTTGTCAAACAAGCCGTGACAGTGATGAATGTCGAGCGAGTTAAAAGGAAACAGATGACAGAAACATGTTAAATGTAACTCATTTAGATTTTTTGGGGAATGACCCCTTGGCCACGTTGCACCACACTGCCAATATTATGCCACCTGCCCTAGTGGCTAAACGTTATCATCATTCGTCCATGTTTTTTTTCCTCACTTAATTTATTGACAGTGTTGTCCAACTTTCATCTCGCCCTAATCATCTCTCACTCACACGCAAACCTGTTACTCTCCCTCGCCCCCCGTAACCTGTCCTCCCCTCCTCTTAAAGTAAGTAAGCAGTGGGGGGGGGGGGGTATTCAAAGCGTTCCACCTCCTCCTCCTCAAACTTCCAGAGCGCACTGCGAAAACTTTCCCTTTACAACCGCTGAATAGGTTACCGCGAAAGGACAAGCGCGCCGAGTGAAAACAGACAGTGAAAGTAAACGCAAAAAAATCCGGGGGTTTGGAGATATGGCGGAGAGTCGGAATGGTCCATGTCCTCCGTCCGAGCGGCACATGTGAGCCGAACCCCGACGAGAACTACTGAATTGTTTCAGACACGGAGGAAAATTTAAAAGGACACTAAAGAGAGAGACAGAGTGAGAGAGAGAGGGAGAGAGAGAGACAGAGAGAGACAGAAGTCTATACCACAGACTTGTCAACACCACTCTACTGTCATCTGGAGATGATGTCTCCGCCAGGACTTCGATGGCTCCTCCTGAGCGCTTTCTTGCACGCCGTCTCACCCCGGGACGCCCGCGAGCGACCGAGGCAATGTGACCCACCGAAATCGGTGAGTTTGTGCCCGGTGGTGATGTCCTGCAATGGTTATGTTTGGATTTAATTTAAAATAGGTGTACCTGTTGTGTGTTACAACTGCCACAATACATGCACACAATAAGACAAAATCAAAAATGTCTGAGAAAGTAAAATACTATATTTGTTGCGTTATGGTGTTAAATAAGCGGGGTCAAGTTTAATGTTTGTTTAACAACTAAACTGTCGATAGCTACTGTCCCATAGACACAGGCCCTATAATAGGCCTATTAGTTCTATTTCAATTAAAACATTGACATGTATCTTACAATAGTAGGCTACCATTATGAACATTAGGCTAAAAGCAACATTATTAATTATTAATCAACCAGTTTCTATAGAAAATCAACAGTCGTTTATTATTATGATTACTCATATTATTATTAACGTAATATTTATATCATTCGTATTATCTTATTGTTACTGTTAATACTATTAGTATTGTAGAGTGTGTTGCTCTTATTTTTTTAAAGCCCTAATAAGCTGTTATATAACTAATCCATTATTAAGACCAATAAGAATTGTAGGCCTATATAAGGCCTATTAGGCTGTAACTTACTAAAACCTACTAAAACCCAATTTACAATCAGCACTTGCAGCAACTGGTAGTCTTTATTCAGAAAACCTTTATGTTACTTGACATATTCCTGCAGAAATCTGGGCCTTGGAAATGAATCCAGTTGCCAAGCGAAATAGCGCTCCGGCGCGCCAGCCCTATGGCTGTTTATGTGACAAAAGAAAACGGGGAACACCTACGGGTCACTTGACTTCATATACATTTATTTGGAAAAGTTTCACTGACCTTTCACAACGTGATCACGTTTCAATGAAACGCGACCTATTAAAAACAGTTATCGGGCATATTTGCTAAATTATGAAATGGCTCGATATCACAGAGGGGAGTGCAGCCATTCGAATTCAATTAATGTGAGCGGTCTTTTATCGCGCCGGGGCTGTGTCGCTGCTGTCGCTCCTGTCTGTCTGTGTCCCAGTGTGAATTGATCATCAGCTGAGAGGAATCAGAGCCATGAAGGATGAAGGCAAACTTAATTACAATCATGACTGAAGACGGTCGGTGCAGCACGCGCGCTGGCTTGGGTGATAAATTCCCAAATACTAATATACAATATTTCAAAAAACTGAACACATGCATGACCTCAGCACTGGTCCAATTATCCTTCTTAAAAAAAACTGCAACATGAGGTTAACTTATTAATACAATACAAATGTGTTATAATGAATAGGCCCTAATATGAAAGGGGGTCACCAGGGAGGAGGTGATATACAGGCCCATTGTTTAACCACGGCCTAACAGTATATCATTACATCTGTGCGATAATGGAATTGTTGTCAAAGATCAACCGTAGAGTATGCTTGCTCCCCCCTTCATGTGAGTTGTAATACGTCAGTACAGAGCTCTCTGTTTTGTGTTAAAAGTAATTACCCAATAAAACGGGGCTGTGCGCGTCAACGCTGTGCAGAGAAGCCCGCAGAGGAGAGGCCTTGACTGCAGGGCTCGGCTGGGACGTCCGGGACGACGGGAACCGACTGCACCGCTATTTTTATTCGATCGGACAGAAGTCAGAGGTTGATTTACACACTTTGAGTAGTTGATTATTGACACATTTTGCATGCAAAAATGCAAATAAATATTCCCCAAAATATTAAGCGGAGAGACCATCGGAAGTAAATGCGACCCAGTAGTAGCCTATGTAAAAAATGGGGGTTAAATAACGTGTTCAGCGTCTTCAGTATAAGCTTTTGGATCATGTAAAATGATATGCAGATATTTTTAAAAAGAACCATCATATTCTGTATTAATTTCCACAACCCGAAAGATCGTGCCAGAAATGATATAACATGCATTATGATGATAACCACCGCAAGAGCAATACTATCTCATTAGGCAGGTTTGGCAATCCTTTCAAAAGCTTTTCTGAAATAACCACACACACAAAAAAAGAATAATAATAATAACAAATGCACATTGGCAGCACAACGCTATCATTTTATTGCAACTGTGGAAAAATAGAATTGAATTACAGTAAACATTTGCAATGGGTAACAGTAGGCTAATTACCAGGATGTTTAATTGCATCCTCTCTCCAATAGGTCAGCTTTTCCATCTGGTTTAATGACGCTGACGTAGATGTTTATTTGATCCAAATGTTTTGTCAACGCCAATGAAGAATTAATTTGGTTATTTCAAACTAATGCATCGTTGAAACAACAAAGCAATCATTTAAAATGTCACAATTACGTTTGTCTACATAATGGCTTTGCAGTGCAATAAATCTAACATAGCTATTTTTATACTTGGATCAAGTTAGTGCCATGCTGTTATTTTTCATTTTTCACCTTTTTATCCTTATTTCACAAAGGCTGGTATATGGGCATGTTTTGCAGGCAGTGCTCAGGCCTATATGAATGTATTCGGAGAAAGGACATGCATGACTGAAAACCCTGGAATGTTAATAAACTATAGGAAATGGACACATACAAAAAACGTTGTTGTTAATTTCAACAAAAACAAGTAGTGTGTTTCATGTACTGTATGTGACTGCCAGATATCCATAGTGAACCGCACAGGAACGTCTAAACACAAGTATGGCACTATGTATGCATGGACTGGATCTATTCTGGTCAAATAAACGTCTGTTGGTTATGGTTGTGTATACTTCAGTGTGTTTACACTGCTGTAGCAACCCTTGAAACGCTTCCCAGCAGCCAGAGAGGCATTGGCAGAGGCGGTATGCACCTCAACAATACACAGGGGTCTGTTCACAGGGAGGTGGGTTCACTATAAACTTGATGCCTCAGAACAGCAGAACGAGCACAGCAGTGAAAGCAGACAGGGTCTCATTCTGTCCCCGGGTCTTTCTCTTCAGACTCATTCATCACACTGTGACCCACATCTCTTTTAATTGCTACCGCCTTTTATTGAAGGTGGTATCAAGGACCCCAATTGAAATAAGCCAGTGGCTTTCTTGGGTTTTTATCCTGTTAGTTGACCTTGTATGTAATATGTACTTTCATGTACCTACTTCTGCAAATCTTCTAATAAAGTTTTCAATCAATCAATCAATCAAGTGAAGTGTCGGTGTCCAGCTTGATGATGATGATTGTCGTAATCTCTCTCTCTCTCTCTCTCTCCCTTTCTCTCGCTCCTCCTTGTCCTTTTCCTCCACCTCCTCCGCCTTTGCCCCCCCCCCCCCCCCAGCAAAGTGACATGAACTCCTTCCTGTGGACTGTGAAGCGCCCGGCCCCCTACCCCCCTTCCTACCTGTTCGGCACCATCCACGTCCCCTACACGCGCGTGTGGGACTTCATCCCCGACAACTCCAAGCGGGCCTTCCAGACCAGCGGCAACGTCTTCTTCGAGCTGGACCTGACCGACCCTCTCACCATCTCCAAGCTGACCAGCTGCCAGCTGCTGCCCCACGGGGAGAACCTCCAGACCCTGCTGCCCCGCGACCTCTACCGCCGCCTCAAGCGCCACCTGGACTACGTCAAGCACATGATGCCCTACTGGATGACGGCGGACCAGCGGGGGCGCGGCCTCTACGCCGACTACCTCTTCAACGCCATCGCGGGGAACTGGGAGAGGAAGAGGCCCGTGTGGGTGATGCTGATGGTGAACTCCCTGACGGAGTCGGACGTGCGTTCCAGAGGGGTCCCCGTGCTGGACCTGTTCCTGGCCCAGGAGGCGGAGAGGATGAGGAAGAGGACGGGCGCGGTGGAGCGCGTGGAGGAGCAGTGTCACCCCCTCAACGGCCTTAACTTCTCCCAGGTAGGAGTCTAGGAGTCGCACAGGAAATGGCTCAGATGTTTCAATATGTCTCACATGTTTCTCATACTTCTCATATGACATCCTAAAGCCGGCAGACGGGAGGAAACCAGTACACACACACACACACACACACACACATACACTCACACACACACACACACACACACACACACACACGCGCACACACACACACACACACACACACACACACACGCACACACACACACACACACACACACACACACACACACACACACACACACACACATATATATGAAGAGGAAGATTCTGCAGTCTCCCTTTGTTTGTATATATATATATATAATTTTTTTTTTTTACATAATGTAGTGCACCATAATATTCCCTATATAGACCTCTGACCATATGAAATGTCCTGGGAATAGGAGGAGGTTATTTAATATTTGTACAGAGTTTGGGGATGGGAAGAGTGCCATGTTTGGAGAGGAGAGATTGGGCGGGGGGGGGGATGTGGAAGAAGACAATGAAGGGAGAGACAGAGAGAGAAGAGGTGATTAAAAATGGTCTGTTGAGACGGTTGTAGAGTTATGGATGTGGCCTCGGGCTTCGCAAAACAAACAGAAGACGAGCTGGACGGGCCGAGGAGGGTGTCAGGTGGAGAGATGTGGGGAGTGTGAAATGGATGGGAGGAGGTGAATAACTGTGGAGGTCTCCTCTCTCGCTTCCCATCAGGCTGACTGCCTGTCTGGCTTTGTTACCGTGTGCTACAATGTGACCAGTACCGGCTCTGTAACCCAACTCTGAAAGATGGAAGAAAATAACCCAATTACTTGATGACATAAACACGGGGAGTATCCGTCTTTTATCCCTCTGTGGACGGTGAGTGGATGAGGGGGGGGACGGGGGACGGGACTCTTCTGCTAAAGTCTAAATTAAGTATGGCTCAGGAATGGTTAGGAGGAGGTCAGCGTCGGTCTATTTTTCCTGCTTTGGGAGGTCCCGGCGTGTCTTTGATGAGCCAGGACTGGGGAGGATGTTCTCCTTTTAATTTATGCTCGCTCCATATGTGCTCTCTCTCTCTCTCTCTCTGGTCCACAGAGACCGGGACACACACACACGCGCACACACGGACCCATACGCACACATGCACCCGCACGCACACACACTCACGCACACTCACACGCACACACACACACACACATGCATGCATGCACGCACACGCACACACACACACACACACACACACATGCATGCGCACACGCACACTCACACCCGCATGCACACCCGCACGCACACGCATGCATGCACACACGCATGCACACACACGCACACACACACACACACACACCCCCTCTGCAACAGAATCTGTGTGTGCCAGGGCCTCCATGTGACAGGCATAGGGGCTCCTGCGCTAATTTGAGAGGAGGGCACCCTGGGCCCACACAACATCTCCTCTTTCATCAACACCTCCTAACTACTCTGTCAAACCTCCGCTGCTGCCCCGCACACGCACGGGAATGCCGCTGCCCTAGAAGGCACGTACTGTATGTATGCCTCGCTCCTCTACAGCGTACAGTCCTAGATCACTATCTCACCGAAGGAGCAGGACTATAAAACACACTGGAGGCCTGGGCCTGTAACATTATTACCATGTTGTTACAGATTGTTATTTCAAATCGCATGAACATGGAATATTACAGTGTGTGGGAGAGGCGCAGGTGCACTGCGGTTGTTAAATGTTGTTTTTATTGTAGGAGGCTTTCATCGAAAACGCTGTAATGGATAACTAGTTCCGTTGTTTAGCCTGGCAGACTTTTGGACGGTGACTCTACTCGCTCCCTCGTCTTCGTAAAATTGTACGAAAAAGAATTCAAACCTGAACTGAAACTGACATGGAAACGATTATTTCCTAATGATTATAATTTGAGATAATAATTTGAACACTATGGTTGATTGGAGCTCTGTATGCTTGATTGGAACAGAGATGAGGTCAGACTGACAGACAGATTGAGGGAAAGCAAGAAAGAGAGAGAGAGAAAGAGAGAGAGAGAGAGACAGAGTTCAGAGAGAGAGAGAGACAGAGTTCAGAGAGAGAGAGACAGAGTTCAGAGAGAGAGAGAGAGAGTGAAAGTGGGAGGGAGAGGGAGAGGGAGAGGGAAAGTTTAGAGAGCGAGTGAAAGTGGGAGAGAGAGAGAGAGAGTGAAAGTTTAGAGAGAGAGTTCAGAGGGAGGGAGAGAGAGAGAGACTGGAGAGTGGGTCTGGAGAATGGAGGGAGACTGATGTGCATCATGTCAGTGCTAACCCTAATCTGAAACATGAGCAGCACTTCTCTGAGATCTGACTTGGGAACAGCTCCAAACCCTGCCGGCTCTACACACACACACACGCACACACGCACACACACACACACACACACACACACACACACAGACACACACACAGACACACACACAGACACACACACACACACGCACACACACACACACACACACACACACACATACACACACACACACACACACACACACACAGACACACACACACACACAGACACACACACACACACACAGACACACACACACACAGACACACACACACACACACACACACACCCCCCCACACACACAAACCCCCCCCCCCCCCCCACACACACACACACTCACACACACAAACACACACACACACCCCCGCACACACACACACACTCCCAGGCCTCCTCAAAGCCTGCCGGCCCACATATTATTTGTTGCTCCAATAAAACTAGCTGCTTACAATATCCTGTAAGTTGCGGCGGAGGTTTATGATTCATCAGCTGCCATACGCTTTCCATAGGCACCTGGCCGCGGCCCCGCGAGAGGACTGGAGCTGTGGTTCTGCTAGGAACCAGGTCCTGGGGCTTGGGCTAGCCCAGCTCTGCCTCCTCTCTGCCTTCCCCCATGTGGAGGGAGAGAGAGAGAGAGAGAGTGGAGGAGGAGGAGGGAGGGAGGGAGGGTGGGGGGGTGGTGTCACTGGGTCAGCCATATCGCCCTGGGTCCAGTGACCTCACGGGAGGAAGTGCTCTCCGGATGAGAGGAGGAGGAGGAGGAGGGTGTGAGCGGATAAAACAGTTGGCCCCCCCTTGGGGCGACGATGACGATAGCCCCCCCCTGTGGGAGCTCTGTGGTGGTGGTGGTGGAGGTCCAGTCCGGTGAGGAGGCTGACGCTTGGGGGGGGGGGGGCTGAGCCTTGAGAGTGCTGGCGTCGGGCCTGTTCCAGTACGGAACTCTCGCAGGGCTGATGGGAGTCTGATTTCTCTGCTCACCGGCGGCAGAAGGTCCACTGAAACACAAAGGCGAGGGGGGGGGGGTAGGGGGGAAGGGGGGGGGGCGCATGTTTCATCTCCGCCTCGCTGAGGACCGATGCAGGGAGACAGCTGGGCGGGCCGGGGCAGGGCCAAACACTCTCCGAAGGCACGGTATGCTCCTATGGGGCGGGGGGGGGGGGGGAGGAGGAAGTCAGGCCGTCTGGAGGGCCGCAAGCTGGTCACACCGGAGTCCGTCGTCGACGGCGACAACCCGCAACTCTCTCCCTAGAGCCTGTTGAGGAGGAAGTCACATCTACAACCTACGCCCCCCCCCCTCCCTCCCCTCTCTCTCTCTCTCTCCCTCCAACCTTAAGAAGCTCACTTAGACGCTTTAATTTCTGTTTCGCCCCCTTTTTTCATGAACACAAAGCCAGGTCGCTCCACTAGCCTGTGTGTTCTCTCTGTGTCTGCTGCCCCTGTGTGTGTGTGTGACTGAACACCCATTGTTATTGGACTCTGGGTCACGTTGCAAACCGGAGCACTGGTGGTGGGAGGTGGGAGATGACATCACAACCTGTGGCGCCCCGTTCCTAGCCGGGGGGGTGGGGGGGTGGGGGGGGTTCAGAGGTCGCGGTGGAGGAGACTGTGTGTGTGTGTGTGGAGGCCAGTGAGGAGACTGGAGTCTGCAGGGTCGAGCACTCATGGGCGCGAGCTGAGCGGAGAGAGAGAGAAAGAGAGAGAGAGAGAGAGCCCTGGCACATAAACACACACACACACACACACAAAGGCACACACTCACACACAAAGACACACACACACACACACACACACGCACACACACGCATGAGCACACACACATGCACACAGACATACACACACACACACACACACACACACACACACACACTACACACACTACACACACACACTCCCAGGCCTCCTCAGTATTGTCACCTCCAGGTTGGGTTGGGAGTGAGCAGATCCTGTTTCCCCACAGCAGGAGACAGACAGACAGGCAGGCTGGCTGGGGGTGTGTGTGGAAGGCTGCCCGCTGGAATGGTGCTCTGTGACAGAGACGTCTATTTCAATCAGGGCCGACACACTCCGGTGCAGCAGGGCCCTTCCTTGGCTCCGCCGGGCTCTAAGTGAAGACGTTCATCTGGGGGGTTTTGGACTGTGCTGACACGGCACCCAGTATGATCCTTCTCACATACTGCGGTCGAGAGCCGGCCTGCGATTATGATATTTCTCCGGGGCCGCCGCCTCGCTTTCTGTCTGTGTATATACACACAAGAGTTTTGTGTCTCTCCAAATGAGTGGGTTTCGATTTGACGTTTGAGCGTTTATGGCGTGCGAGCGCGCTAAATGTGATAAGCAGAGACCCGGGAAAGAGAGAGGGGGGAAATGAGGATCCCCTCCGGCCTCATCACGGGGGTCGCCGGGAGCGACGCGGAAGAGATGAGCTCTCGTCCGAAATATTAATCTCCTGCGTGTCATATCAAATCATGGCGGAACACTTCTCGTTGTATTCGTTGGGCCGCTGTTGTGTAAATAATGTTTATATAATGCATAGTTAAGGGAAGGAATTAAGTCACTTCTGACCTGATCCATAGTCAAATATTTACATTCCACGGCTGATGTGTAAGAACGGTTCTGGACTGCTCCTCTGGCTGCAGGCGAGGGCCCTGTGATGGAAAAAACAGTTGTCTGCTCTCCTCTCCTCTCCTGTCCTGTCCTGTCCTCTCTTCTGCTCTCCTCTCCTCTTCTCTGCTCTCCTCTCCTCTCCTGTCCTGTCCTGTCCTCTCTTCTCCTCTCCTCTCCTCTCCTATCTCTGTCTCTCGCTCTCACTCTGTTTCTGTCTCTCTGTCTCTCTCTCTCTCTTTCTCTCTCTCTCTCTCTCTCTCTCTGTTTCTCTCTCTCTCTCTTTCTCTCTCTCTCTCTCTCTCTCTCTCTCTCTCTCTTTCTCTCTCTCTCTCTCTCTTTCTCTCTCTCTCTCTCTCTCTCTCTTTCTCTCTCTCTCTCTCTCTCTCTTTGTCTATCTCATGTCCCGGGGGCTCTCACTGTCCCACTGCTCACCCGTATGGACCTGCCTCAGCAGCAGCACTCAGAGGGAAAGAGGAGGAGGAGGAGGAGGTGAAAGAGGAGGAGGTGAAGGAGGAGGTTTCGGGTCACGGCGGAAACCGTGACCTCATCCGTCCTCTCCGAAGACATTAAGAGGGTGTTTGACGCACCTCGTCCAAATTCCTCACGCGCACACATCTATGAGTGGGTGAGTCAGCGGCCGGTATCAGGGGAGATCTCTGGGCTGTGTCGGTTGGTGGCGGGACGGCGGTCCAACCAACCACCGCTCTAATAACTTAATTGCCCACTTAACGACTAAATTGCCCCCTGCTATCCAGAAGCACTTAGACACAATGATGTATCGGCCAGAACAGAAGAGCGGGGCGGTGGAGCGGTGTGCAGTGAGGCGGAGTGGAGGACCAGACATGGAGGTGGGGGAGGCGCTATGTTCTGTACCTGCTGGGGTACAAGGGGCTCGATTCCCCCCATAGCTTCGTCATTCGCATCAGTCGAAAAATCTGTAAAAAACAATCCAGGCCCACTCATCTCTTCTAGACCACGTATGGAACGAATTTCGTTTAAAGATTGTTCTCCACACATGAAACTTTGACAATGGTTCCTGTCTGGTGGCTTTGCGTCTGGGCTTACGGGCAGAGAAATGAAGCAGTACTACTTAAAGAACCGCCCCCCTGTAGGCGACTGTACTGCAGACATAAACAGGCTTGATAGCCTAGAGGTCTGGGTAATAGACCCACAGCTGGGGACTGATGGGTCCGTTTCCTGTTTGGGTTATAGCGTCAGCTTAAAGATCTGTCCTACAGCAGTGGAAGACTGTACAGGTGTGCTTAACGACTACGGTTGTCCCCCCCCCCCCCCCCCTTACCCACGATGACATCATCAGGGAGGGGACTGTGGATCTGTCTCAGTCTGTATATATCCCATCCAGACACAATATATCCCGCACCACTGAGTGAGATAATTTGTATGAAACTTGTAGGGGTGTGTGGGCGCAACATGTTGACTGGTTTAGGTATGTCTGCTCTATTCCATTGGCTGAGGTTCCCCATAGGGGGGGGGGTGGGGGGGCTCCTTTATAGAGCTGTATTTTAGAGCTATATTTTAGCCCCCCCTGTCCTCTGTGGAAACACCAAGTCCCTTCTCGCACCTCTGAATACCTGGCCAGAACAGAAGACCGCCCTAATGCTTTCACCACATTGTCAACGGTCGTACCTTGTGTGCTAGAGTGCTGCTGAGGTAGCGGCTAGAGTGGTCTAGTAGAGCGCTATCCCATACCATCGGCCTTCCCCAACTGCCAAAATCATCCCGCTTTTTTTTTTCTAGAACCTTCCCTAGCCCAACATTCCAACTTTTTTTTTGTGAACGGAACATTGGTTTTCTACCTTTTAATTTAACGGTCTCGCGTCATGCAATGGATCTTCCTACTCGCCGTACTCCTACGCCTGGTATGTCTCTCTTCTCAAACACGGAGCCGGCCCCTCGGGGACCAACAACTCATAACAGTTGAAACACACACACACACACACACGCACACAAACACACACACACACGCACGCACACACACACGCACGTACACAGGCACGCACACACACACACACACACACACACACGCACGTACACAGGCACGCACGCACACACACACACACACACACACACACACACACACACACACACACAGACACACACACACACACACACACACACACACACAGTGAGAACATGGATAACAACAAATGCACAATGTGGTTTGGGCAATGGACATCCGAACCAGCGTAAAATGATACATGAAGAAAAAAGAAGAAAAAGCACAGGTCAGCTTGTTCCAGCTGTCCTCTAGACAGGTGTGTTGTTCCTCTAGACAGGTGTGTTGTTCCTCTAGACAGGTGTGTTGTTTCTCCTCTAGACAGGTGTGTTGTTCCTCTAGACAGGTGTGTTGTTCCTCTAGACACGTGTGTTGTTCCTCTAGACAGATGTGTTGTTCCTCTAGACAGGTGTGTTGTTCCTCTAGACAGGTGTGTTGTTCCTCTAGACAGGTGTGTTGTTGTTCCTCTAGACAGGTGTGTTGTTCCTCTAGACAGGTGTGTTGTTCCTCTAGACAGGTGTGTTGTTCCTCTAGACAGGTGTGTAGTTCCTCTAGACAGGTGTGTTGTTCCTCTAGACAGGTGTGTTGTTCCTCTAGACAGGTGTGTTGTTCCTCTAGACAGGTGTGTTGTTCCTCTAGACAGGTGTGTTGTTCCTCTAGACAGGTGTGTTGTTCCTCTAGACAGGTGTGTTGTTCCTCTAGACAGGTGTGTTGTTCCTCTAGACAGGTGTGTTGTTCCTCTAGACAGGTGTGTTGTTCCTCTAGACAGGTGTGTTGTTCCTCTAGACAGGTGTGTTGTTCCTCTAGACAGGTGTGTTGTTCCTCTAGACAGGTGTGTTGTTCCTCTAGACAGGTGTGTTGTTCCTCTAGACAGGTGTGTTGTTCCTCTAGACAGGTGTGTAGTTCCTCTAGACAGGTGTGTTGTTCCTCTAGACAGGTGTGTTGTTCCTCTAGACAGGTGTGTTGTTCCTCTAGACAGGTGTGTTGTTCCTTTAGACAGGTGTGTTGTTCCTCTAGACAGGTGTGTTGTTCCTCTAGACAGGTGTGTTGTTCCTCTAGACAGGTGTGTTCCTCCTCTAGACAGGTGTGTTGTTCCTCTAGACAGGTGTGTTGTTCCTCTAGACAGGTGTGTTGTTCCTCTAGACAGGTGTGTTGTTCCTCTAGACAGGTGTGTTGTTGCTCCTCTAGACAGGTGTGTTGTTCCTCTAGACAGGTGTGTTGTTCCTCTAGACAGGTGTGTTGTTGCTCCTCTAGACAGGTGTGTTGTTCCTCTAGACAGGTGTGTTGTTCCTCTAGACAGGTGTGTTGTTCCTCTAGACAGGTGTGTTGTTCCTCTAGACAGGTGTGTTGTTCCTCTAGACAGGTGTGTTGTTCCTCTAGACAGGTGTGTTGTTTCCTCTAGACAGGTGTGTTGTTCCTCTAGACAGGTGTGTTGTTCCTCTAGACAGGTGTGTTGTTTCTCCTCTAGACAGGTGTGTTGTTCCTCTAGACAGGTGTGTTGTTCCTCTAGACAGGTGTGTTGTTCCTCCAGACAGGTGTGTTGTTCCTCTAGACAGGCGTGTTGCTCCTCTAGACAGGTGTGTTGTTCCTCTAGACAGGTGTGTTGTTCCTCTAGACAGGTGTGTTGTTCCTCCTCTAGACAGGCGTGTTGTTCCTCTAGACAGGTGTGTTGTCCCTCTAGACAGGTGTGTTGTTCCACTAGACAGGTGTGTTGTTCCTCTAGACAGGTGTGTTGTTCCTCTAGACAGGTGTGTTGTTCCTCTAGAAAGGTGTGTTGTTCCTCTAGACAGGTGTGTTGCTCCTCTAGACAGGTGTGTTGTTCCTCTAGACAGGTGTGTTGTTCCTCTAGACAGGTGTGTTGTTCCTCTAGACAGGTGTGTTGTTCCTCTAGACAGGTGTGTTGTTCCTCTAGACAGGTGTGTTGTTCCTCTAGACAGGTGTGTTGTTCCTCTAGACAGGTGTGTTGTTCCTCTAGACAGGTGTGTTGTTCCTCTAGACAGGTGTGTTGTTCCTCTAGACAGGTGTGTTGCTCCTCTAGACAGGTGTGTTGTTCCTCTAGACAGGTGTGTTGTTCCTCTAGACAGGTGTGTTGTTCCTCTAGACAGGTGTGTTGTTCCTCTAGACAGGTGTGTTGTTCCTCTAGACAGGTGTGTTGTTCCTCTAGACAGGTGTGTTGTTCCTCTAGACAGGTGTGTTGTTCCTCTAGACAGGTGTGTTGTTCCTCTAGACAGGTGTGTTGTTCCTCTAGACAGGTGTGTTGTTCCTCTAGACAGGTGTGTTGTTCCTCTAGACAGGTGTGTTGTTCCTCTAGACAGGTGTGTTGTTCCTCTAGACAGGTGTGTTGTTCCTCTAGACAGGTGTGTTGTTCCTCTAGACAGGTGTGTTGTTCCTCTAGACAGGTGTGTTGTTCCTCTAGACAGGTGTGTTGTTCCTCTACTAGACAGGTGTGTTGTTCCTCTAGACAGGTGTGTTGTTCCTCTAGACAGGTGTGTTGTTCCTCTAGACAGGTGTGTTGTTCCTCTAGACAGGTGTGTTGTTCCTCTAGACAGGTGTGTTGTTCCTCTAGACAGGTGTGTTGTTCCTCTAGACAGGTGTGTTGTTCCTCTAGACAGGTGTGTTGTTCCTCTAGACAGGTGTGTTGCTCCTCTAGACAGGTGTGTTGTTCCTCTAGACAGGTGTGTTGTTCCTCTAGACAGGTGTGTTGTTCCTCTAGACAGGTGTGTTGTTCCTCTAGACAGCTGTGTTGTTCCTCTAGACAGCTGTGTTGTTCCTCTAGACAGGTGTGTTGTTCCTCTAGACAGGTGTGTTGTTCCTCTAGACAGGTGTGTTGTTCCTCTAGACAGGTGTGTTGCTCCTCTAGACAGGTGTGTTGTTCCTCTAGACAGGTGTGTTGTTCCTCCTCTAGACAGGTGTGTTGTTCCTCTAGACAGGTGTGTTGTTCCTCTAGACAGGTGTGTTGTTCCTCTAGACAGGTGTGTTGTTCCTCTAGACAGGTGTGTTGTTCCTCTAGACAGGTGTGTAGTTCCTCTAGACAGGTGTGTTGTTCCTCTAGACAGGTGTGTTGTTCCTCTAGACAGGTGTGTTGTTCCTCTAGACAGGTGTGTTGTTCCTCTAGACAGGTGTGTTGTTCCTCTAGACAGGTGTGTTGTTCCTCTAGACAGGTGTGTTGTTCCTCTAGACAGGTGTGTTTCTCCTCTAGACAGGTGTGTTGTTCCTCTAGACAGGTGTGTTGTTCCTCTAGACAGGTGTGTTGTTCCTCCTCTAGACAGGTGTGTTGTTCCTCTAGACAGGTGTGTTGTTCCTCTAGACAGGTGTGTGTTGTTCCTCTAGACAGGTGTGTTGTTCCTCTAGACAGGTGTGTTGTTCCTCTAGACAGGTGTGTTGATCCTCTAGACAGGTGTGTTGTTCCTCTAGACAGGTGTGTTGTTCCTCTAGACAGGTGTGTTGTTCCTCTAGACAGGTGTGTTGTTCCTCTAGACAGGTGTGTTGTTCCTCTAGACAGGTGTGTTGTTCCTCTAGACAGGTGTGTTGTTCCTCTAGGTGTGTTGTTCCTCTAGACAGGTGTGTTATTCCTCTAGACAGGTGTGTTGTTCCTCTAGACAGGTGTGTTGTTCCTCTAGACAGGTGTGTTGTTCCTCTAGACAGGTGTGTTGTTCCTCTAGACAGGTGTGTTGTTCCTCTAGACAGGTGTGTTGTTCCTCTAGACAGGTGTGTCGTTCCTCTAGACAGGTGTGTTGTTCCTCTAGACAGGTGTGTTGTTCCTCTAGACAGGTGTGTTGTTCCTCTAGACAGGTGTGTTTCTCCTCTAGACAGGTGTGTTGTTCCTCTAGACAGGTGTGTTGTTCCTCTAGACAGGTGTGTTGTTCCTCTAGACAGGTGTGTTGTTCCTCTAGACAGGTGTGTTGTTCCTCTAGACAGGTGTGTTGTTCCTCTAGACAGGTGTGTTGTTGCTCCTCTAGACAGGTGTGTTGTTCCTCTAGACAGGTGTGTTGTTCCTCTAGACAGGTGTGTTGTTGCTCCTCTAGACAGGTGTGTTGTTCCTCTAGACAGGTGTGTTGTTCCTCTAGACAGGTGTGTTGTTCCTCTAGACAGGTGTGTTGTTCCTCTAGACAGGTGTGTTGTTCCTCTAGACAGGTGTGTTGTTCCTCTAGACAGGTGTGTTGTTTCCTCTAGACAGGTGTGTTGTTCCTCTAGACAGGTGTGTTGTTCCTCTAGACAGGTGTGTTGTTCGTCCTCTAGACAGGTGTGTTGTTCCTCTAGACAGGTGTGTTGTTCCTCTAGACAGGTGTGTTGTTCCTCCTCTAGACAGGTGTGTTGTTCCTCTAGACAGGTGTGTTGTTCCTCTAGACAGGTGTGTTGTTCCTCTAGACAGGTGTGTTGTTCCTCTAGACAGGTGTGTTGTTCCTCTAGACAGGTGTGTTGTTCCTCTAGACAGGTGTGTCGTTCCTCTAGACAGGTGTGTTGTTCTCCTCTAGACAGGTGTGTTGTTCCTCTAGACAGGTGTGTTGTTCCTCTAGACAGGTGTGTAGTTCCTCTAGACAGGTGTGTTGTTCCTCTAGACAGGTGTGTTCTTCCTCTAGACAGGTGTGTTTCTCCTCTAGACAGGTGTGTTGATCCTCTAGACAGGTGTGTTGTTCCTCTAGACAGGTGTGTTGTTCCTCTAGACAGGTGTGTTGTTCCTCTAGACAGGTGTGTTGTTCCTCTAGACAGGTGTGTTGTTCCTCTAGACAGGTGTGTTGTTCCTCTAGACAGGTGTGTTGTTCCTCTAGACAGGTGTGTTGTTCCTAGTCTAGACAGGTGTGTTGTTCCTCTAGACAGGTGTGTTGTTCCTCTAGACAGGTGTGTTGTTCCTCTAGACAGGTGTGTTGTTGTTCCTCTAGACAGGTGTGTTGTTCCTCTAGACAGGTGTGTTGTTCCTCTAGACAGGTGTGTTGTTCCTCCTCTAGACAGGTGTGTTGTTCCTCTAGACAGGTGTGTTGTTCCTCTAGACAGGTGTGTTGTTTCCATGGTGGGTACAGGTGTGTTGTTTCCGTGGGTACAGGTTGTCTTCAAGCAGCGCCAGCTGATTAATCACACACAAGAATGTGACGCCCTGCTTTCCTGACAAGAAACATTTAATCTGGAATTCAGTTGTTTGTTAGGGTGTGATGATCGTGTTCTTCCATTCGAATCAGTTACAGTTGAAGTCGTTTACATACACCGTAGCCAAATACATTTAAATTCAGTTGTTCACAATTCCTGACATTTAATCCTAGTAAACGTTCCCTGTCTTCACTGTCCAGGTTAGGATCGCTACTTTCTTTCAAGAATGTGAAATGTCAGAATAATAGTAGAGAGAATGATTTATTTCAGCATTTATTTCTTTCATCACATTCCCAGTTGGTCAGAAGTTTAAAAGCACTTAGTATCTGGTAGCATTTCCTTTAAATTGTTTAACTTGGATGGAATGTTTCGGTTAGCCTTCCACACAGCTTGCCACAATAAGTTGGTGGAACTTTGGCCCATTCCTCCTGACAGAACTGTTGTAACTGAGTCAGGTTTGTACGCCTCCTTGCTCACATGCGCTTTTTCGTTTAATTAACAAACAAAAAAAGGGTTAGGCTTTTTTTTCGAGAGCATACAATTCTGAACATAGTATTTATAAAAATAAAAAGGTACATATACTCTCTATAGAAAAGACATAAAAAAGTGAAATGACAAACGACATTTCGCTTTTTCAGTTCTGCCCAGACATTTTCTATAGGATTGAGTTCAGGGCTTTGTGATGGCCACTTCAATACCTTGACTTTGTTGTCCTTAAGCCATTTTGCCATAACTTTTGAAGTATGCTTGGGGTCATTGCCCATTTGGAAGACCCATTTGCGACCAAGCTTTAACTTCCTGGCTGATGTGTTGAGATGTTGCTTTAATATATCCACATAATTTTCCTTCCTCATGATGCCATCTATTTTGTGAAATGCACCAGTCCCTCCTGCAGCAAAACACCCCCACAACACGATGCTGCCACACCCGTGCTTCACGGTTGGGATGGTGTTCTTCGGCTTGCAAACCTCCCCCTTTTTCCTTAAAACATAATGATGATGACGATGGTCATTATGGCCAAACAGTAAACATTTTATTTCATCAAACTAGAGGGCATTTGGGTTCGGATCCCAGCTCGCCAGATCCGGATATGGCTGGGGCACACACGGGGAGCGGCATATTGGGCGGCCGCTCCCGAGGGCGGTATAGGAGTATTTCCGGACAAGGATCCGTCGCGCAACAGCGCCCCCGGGGTGCCGGAATAACAGGTGCTGGGCTCGAGGAGCCAGTCAGTTAGTCTGCCTGGCGGCCTCTTCTGGGACTGCCGGCCACGGGGTCGTGCGGCGGATCCTTCGCAATAGGCAGGGGATAATTGGATGCTAGGTTGGGTTCAATTGGCTACCAAATTGGGTGAAAAAGGGATAAAATCTGGAGAGAAAAAATAATACATAATGATGATGACGATGGTCATTATGGCCAAACAGTAAACATTTTATTTCATCAAACTAGAGGGCATTTCTCCAAAAAGTAAGATCTTTGTCATGTGCAGTTGCAAACCTTAGTCTGGCTTTTTTATGGCGGTTTGAAGCAGTGGCTTCTTCCCTGCTGAGTGGCCTTTCAGGTTATGTCGCTATAGGACTTGTTTCACTGTGGATATAGATCGATTTGTACGTGTTTCCTCCAGAATCTTCACATGGTCCTTTGCTGTTGTTCAGGGAGTGATTTGCATTTTTCGCACCAAAGTATGTCTCCTTCCTGAGTGGTATGGCGGCTGCGTGGTCCCATGGTGTTTATACTTGCGTACTATTGTTTGTACAGATGAACGTGGCACCTACAGGAAATTCCTCCCAAGAATGGACCAGACTTGTGGAGGTCCACAATTTCTTTTCTGAGCTCTTGGTTGATTTCTTTAGATTTTCCCCATGATGTCAAGCAAAGAGGCACTGAGTTTGAAGGTAGGCCTTAAAATACATCCACAGGTCCAATTGACTCAAATGATATCAATCAACTCTAGAACAGCCATGGGTGGGGTCATTTGATCGTGTGAGTATTATTATTTTTGGGGGGATCTTTGCACTCTGAAATTTCAGGACCCTCCTTTCATGACTTTTCCTAGATATGTGTGTCCTAAAACCCAGTATCCTTACATTTTCAAAATCACATTAGGATAAGCTAGTATGAAGCTATTTTGCAGTTTTTCTGTGTAGGAGGCAGGCTAATTTACAAGACGCCAACTAGTGGTCTAGTGCTTGTGTGTAAGTAGCAGCTTCCCATTGTAAAGACTATAGTCATTTGACCCCCGAGGCGGCTCTTATAGTACGTTAAAATAGGCATGGCTGTTCTAGTGTTAACCTATCAGAAGCTTCTAAAGCCATGACATCATTTTCTGGAATTTTCCAAGCAAGCACAGTCAACTTAGTGCATGTAAACTTCTGACCCACTGGAATTGTGATATAGTGAATTATAATTGAAATAATCTGTCTGGAAACAATTGTTGGAAAAATGACTTGTGTCATACACAACGTAGATTGTCCTTACCGACTTGCCAAAAACTATAGTTTGTTAACACGAAATCTGTGGAGTGGTTATAAATGGAGTTTTAATGACCTCCTAAGCGTATGGAAACACAGTGTATGCACAGTGACGCCTCGTATGTAACATTTCTGTGATTTGAGGTCGGTGTGTTTATTTCCATACACAAATAAATACATGTTGATATGCTATTGCTCAATACTCCAGTGGCATGCTACCCAGAGCAGCCTTACAGTACTGAAACAGTCCTCCTGTTTCCTCCAGCGTGGTGTTGGGATGACCTCACAGTGGCCTGGCCTACCTCTGACATCACCCTCACACATTACCAGACCCGTTTCCCAGTCCCACATCACTGACCCTCAGACATGAAGAGGTGTTATAGGTGTGTGTGTGTGTGTGTGTGTGTGGGTGTGTGTGTGACGTGCGTGCGTGTGTGTCTGTGTACTGTATGTATGTATCTTTGTGTGTGTGCGACGTGCACGTGTGTGCGCGCATATATGTGTGTGGGGGGGGGTGTGTGTGACGTGCGCGTGTGTGCGTGTGTGCGTGTGCGCGTGTGACTCATAGCAAGCTTGTCAAGGCTTATTGTAGCATTAGCGGGGAGACCTCTCATTGAACCCTGTGTTAATAAGGCCCCGGCGTCTCCCCTGCCCTCCATGCCCCGTTCTCAGCTATACACACCCCAGTGGAGCACTTCAGCTCAGCTTACCTCCCCACTCCCACTCGCTTACCTCTCACCCCCCCACCTCTCACCCCTCCCCAAACACCCATAGGTCTGCACTGAACCTGAACCACCCTACAGTATATGTGCACGAAAGTGAGATTTTCCCACGACAGACAATAACGTGACACACACAGTCTGTGTGAGAAGGTCAGCACGTCTGCAATTCTCAACTCTCTTTTTTATGTTTTATGTGTTTTCCGTTTTCTTTTCACCTTACGAAAGTTTAAGTGTTGAAGATGGTAAATGGTGAATGGACTGACTTATACTGTATAGCGCCTTATTCCAAAGCGCTTTACAATGGCCTCTCATTCACCCATTCACACACACATTCACACACCAATGGCGGCAAGCTACCATGCAAGGCGCCGGCCCGCTCATTGGGAGCAATTTGAGGTTCAGTTCATTAGACGCCGACTCTACCTCCTGCGCCGCAGCCGCCCCAGAAGGCCCCTGAAGGGCCCATTCAATATAACAAGCATCAGTTTTAGGATGACTAAATACTCATCATTTGTCAACTGGATTCACTGCATCGTGTCCCGTCCTGCTTCAGGCTACTGGGTTAGTGATACATGGCTTGTAAACAAACGGACGTTTTAGGACGTGTTCAAAAACAAGGACTGTGTGATCATCTAATTATGTGTAGTTATGTTTTTATTTATTTATTAAATGTTTTAATTTGTTTTTCAGATTTTATCCCTTTTTCACCCAATTTGGTATCCAATTGAACCCAACCTAGCATCCAATTATCCCCTGCCTATTGCGTAGGATCCGCCGCACGACCCCGTGGCCGGCAGCCCCAGAGGAGATCGCCAGGCAGACTAGCTGACTGGCTCCTCGAGCCCAGCACCGTTATTCCGGCACCCCGGGGGCGCTGTTGCGCGACGGATCCTTGTCCGGAAATATTCCTATACCGCCCTCGGGAGCGGCCGCTCAATATGCCGCTCCCTGTGTGTGCCCCGGCCATATCCGGGTCTGGCGAGCTGGGATTCGATCCCAGTCCCCGGTGGGCAGCTTGCACTAGTGGCTAGTGCTTAGACCACTACACCACCGCGGGGCGTAGTTATGTGTTTTTAGCATGTTGATGTTCTATCAGCATGTTGTGATGTGCTAAACATGCCGGTAGAGGTTCATAGCGATGTTCCTTCTTAGCTGCTAGCCAGCGACCAACACGATGCAGAAGCAAGTGCGTCTGTTTTGATCCAGAGCGAGTTTCTCCAGTATCTGGTTTGAAGTGTACCAATATTCAAATAAAGCATATCTTCTTCAACTATTTTCAGATTTCAATGTATGACACATCATTTGAAAGCTTACAATCTGCACTTTCTGTAAATAATCTGTTAAAAAAACGGATTATTTGAAACCTACTTGAGGACTTTTTCACCAGACCCTGTCACCATTACGTTTCAGACTGATGCTCAGCAGGGATGCTCCCACCAGGTGAGGCTGGTGGACGTTAGAGGTCGGTAGGAGGACGGGGCTCATTGTCAAGCAGGGACCGGAATATTCCTCATTCTGTTCCCCCGAGCTTCCCACCTCCACCTCCTCCACCTCCTCCCCTCCTGGCTCACACTAACACCCTTATAATAGCATCGTGCCCTTTGCCTGAGTTTTGAAACCCTGCACACGTGTGATTTGAGCCCTACGGGAGGTCTGGGGCCTGTTCTGAGGTCAGTCTCCGCCTGGTCCTCATGCTCTCTGATTACTCCTCCACCGCGCCTGACGGAGGGCTCCTGACTAGGGTGTGAAAACCGCCAGTTAGAGCTCTTGAAACGCAGCTCCTCTCGTAAACCGTTTACGGGGGCCCACATAAATCCTCTGATTCCCGTTGTCCCCCCCCTCCTCCCCCTCCTCCCCCCCCTGCGCAGTGTGGAGCGCCACCTCAAAGCCCCCCCACCCCGCGCCTCCGCCTCCGCCCCCCCCCACCCCCCCTCCTAACCCCAGCCGCCTGGCAAGGAGACAGGGAGGGCTGGAGACAGGCTCCAGTGACATTAACAAGGGCCTCGACACCCAGATGCACTGGTACTACCCCAACACACTGAACTCCTGTAGGGAAGCTTTACTGCAGAGGAGTAGAAAGTAAAGTAGAAAACTCCTCACACAACATTACCAGAGCCCAGTCTGGCCCATAACGGTAAGTAAAGGGACATTCATTTCCATTGGGCTCAGGTTCAAAGTTCTTCTTCTCCCCCTTTGACTGAATGTTTAATGAGAACCCCCCCCCCCAGGCCTGCGTACGGGACATCCTGACGCTGGTGGTTTGACCCAGTTCTGGAGCTGTGCTGTGAGGTGGTGACTGTGTTTAACATCAGTGTTTAAAATCAGTGTTGTTATCAGTGTTGTTATCAGTAGGGAGGTGCCCCCCCCCCTGCCCTCACGCTGAGAATTCACTCTGGGAGCTTGTTAGGTCATGTTGTAACTCCCCATCAGCTTATCTGTGATGGATGGTCACCCCTGGAAGTGTGTGTGTGTGTATGTGCGTGTGTGTGTGTATACTGTGTGTGTGTGTGTGTGTATGTGTACTCTGTAGTCTGTGTGTGTGTGAACTCTGTGTGTGTGTGTTTTGTGTATGTGTGTGTGTGTGTGTGTGGGGGGGGGGGGTGAACTATGTGTGTGTGTGTTTTGTGTATGTGTGTGTGTGTGTGTGTGTGTGTACTCTGTAGTCTGTGTGTGTGTGTGTGTATACTGTGTGTGTGTGTGTGTGTGTGTACTCTGTAGTCTGTGTGTGTGTGAACTCTGTGTGTGTGTGTTTTGTGTATGTGTGTGTGTGTGTGAGTGTGTGTATGTGTACTCTGTAGTCTGTGTGTGTGTGAACTCTGTGTGTGTGTGTGTGTGTGTGTGTGTGTGTGTGTGCGTGAACTCTGTGTGTGTATGTTTTGTGTGTGTGTGTGTGTGTATGCTTGCATGTCTGTGTGTTTGGGTTTGGCCGCATTTGAAAATACCAGGCCGGGTTAGCGGATTAGCGCAGTTGAGGGTTGGGGCAGCGTTTTGAAACCCAATCCCAAAACAACAGCTCAGCTCCTCAACCAGGAGGCTTAATTCCGCCGGCATGAAAGTGTTTCACTTTGTTAAACCCCCCCCGTCCGTCCGTTAATCTCCCGGGCGATAAACACTTTTTTTTTTTTTACCTCCACGTACCCTCTCTACTGCTCGGCTGGGAGATTACAGGAATCCGCCGCATTCAGGCCTCAGGTTCACCTTTCAAAATGTCTCATTCCCAGGCCTGGACTGGGGGGGGGGGGGGGGGGGGGTTGCCCTCTTCTCTGCCCCTTGAATGACCCCCATCCCCCAATCCCCCTCCCTAGTCCCTCTCCCCTCTCCCTAGTCCCCTGCCTCCCTCCCTCCCTCGCTCTCTGCTCTGCTGTTGAACATGATTCTGTGGGACTCCCGGTGACTGGTCTGATGTGGGGAGGCAGAGGCAGGTTGGTGGTGTATGTATTGTGTTCTGGCCTCTGGTGGAACTGTGGGATGTGGAATGTTGGCTCTCCCCCCATGCTGACGTGTGACCTCTGTAGGGCTTTACCCTGAGAGCAGGGGACCGAGGGAGGGTGAGGGAGAGAGAGAGAGGGAGAGAGAAGGAGAGAAGGGGGGAGAGAGAAGGAGAGAAGGGGAGAGAGAGAAAGAGAGAGAGGGAGAGAGAGAGAAAGAGAGAGAGGGAGAGAAGGAGAGAGAAGGAGAGAGAAGGAGAGGGAGAGAAGGAGAGAGAGAGAGAGAGAATGAGAGAGAGAGAAGGAGAGAGAGGGAGAGAGAGAGAAGGAGAGAGAGAGAGGAGAGAGAGAGAAGGAGAGAAGGGAGAGAGAGAGAGAGAGAGAGAAGGAGAGAGAGAGAAAGAGAGAGAGGGAGAGAAGGAGAGAGAATGAGAGAAGGAGAGAGAGAGAAGGAGAGAGAGAGACAAGGAGAGAGAGAGAGAAAGAGAGAGAGAGAAGGAGAGAGAAAGAGAGAAGGAGAGAGAGAGAGAAGGAGAGAGAGAGAAAGAGAGAGAGAGAGAAGGAAATGTAATTATTGAATGAAAGAGATAGTATGAAGAGATATTAAAGAGACAAAAGAACAGAGAGAGAGAGAGTGAGCGAGAGAGAGGAGAGCAGAGAAAGGAGGAGAGCTGAAAACCCACTTGAAAAGCAAAGAGGAAAAGGAGAGAGAGAGGAAAATAAAACGACTCAATTTAGGAATGGAAAAGAGAGAGAGAGAGAGAGAAAGAGGAAACCTTTCACTTTCTCCACTGGGCAGGTTTATGCCAAAACAAAAGAGGAGATACTGCTGCTGCTGCTGTGATTTTTTTCTCTCTCCCCTCCTCCTCTCTCTCCTCTCCTCCTCTCTCTCTCTCCTCTCCTCCTCTCTCTCCCCTCCTCCTCTCTCTCCTCTCCTCCTCTCTCTCTCCCTCCTTCTCTCTCCCCTCCTCCTCTCTCTCCTCTCCTTCTCTCTCTCCCTCCTTCTCTCTCCCCTCCTCCTCTCTCTCCTCTCCTCCTCTCTCTCTCCTCTCCTCCTCTCTCTCCCCTCCTCCTCTCTCTCCTCTCCTCCTCTCTCTCCTCTCCTCCTCTCTCTCCCCTCCTCCTCTCTCTCCCCTCCTCCTCTCTCTCCTCTCCTTCTCTCTCTCCTCTCCTTCTCTCTCTCCCTCCTCCTCTCTCTCCTCTCCTTCTCTCTCCCTCCTTCTCTCTCTCCTCTCCTTCTCTCTCTCCTTCTCTCTCCCCTCCTCCTCTCTCTCCCCTCCTTCTCTCTCCCTCCTTCTCTTCCTCCTCTTCTTGGTTTTAGAGTTAGTTTCCCCCCCCCTCTCTCAGGTCACCCTAAATCTCACCTGTCATTCACCGGTGAAGCCCCCCCCAACCCCACCGCCCACCCCTCCCTGTGCACCCTCCTGTTTTTCTACCTCTCCCAAGGCAAACTCACTTTTATTTTTTGGGGAGCTCGCTGGAACAGTTTAAATATAATATCAAACATGTGGCAGCGTTTACGGAAAGCAAATGAGTTGAGAAATCAAATTTACTTAAAGATTCCAGCCGTCCGTCCCCGGGGGAGGGGGCTGTCAGGGGGGAGACTGATGGGCACCTGTAATTATACAGCCGAACAGAGAACAGGGGAGAGATGGAGAGAGGTGAAGGGGAGGAGGGTGGGAGGAGGGGGAGGGGCGGGGGCTGGAGAGGGAGAGGAGAGGAGAGGAGGAGGGGGGTGGGGGGGGTTGTGGGGAAGAAGGTGCATGGGCAATGGAGGGTAGATGAGAGGATGGGAGAGTGGAGAGGAGAGGAGGGGAGGGGAGGGGAGGAGAGGAGAGGAGGGGAGGGGAGGGGAGGGGATATGACAGAGACAGATAGAGAGAGAGGAGAGAGAGGACAGGGGAGAGCAGGAGAGAGAGCGAGAGAGAGAGAGAGAGAGAGAGAGAGAGAGAGAGAGAGAGAGAGAGCAGGACAGGAACAGGGGTTTAAACAGCGGAGATAAGCTGCGCTCAGGGCTTCCTCCCTCTATCCTCACCTCTCCCAGGGCTGAAGCTGTGGCTGCTGTGCCGAGCGGCGCGTCATGTGATGATGGGTGATTGGCCTGTGGTCACACCAGAGTTGAGCAAACAGATTAGCGGGGAAACATGTCGGCCGAGGCGCAGCCCCGAGGTGAATGTGTGTGCTGTGTGAGTCACAGATGTGGGATTGTGTGGGGATATTCTGTTTGATGGAGTCGTGTATTAATAGTGACCAGGTGGGGCGGTGGGCTAACACACACTGTAGCGTAGGTAGGTACACACACACACACATACATACATACAAAACACGTATGTGGGCATATACAAACACAGACATTGGATACACACACACACACACACACACACACATTATATACATATGCACACACACATGCATA
>NC_137677.1:8574865-8584865 GCF_963989245.1 Nansenia antarctica | reverse complement strand
GAGGGAGCATTGTGGTGGTCCCCCTACATCCCCCCTCCACACACACACACACACACACACACACACGCACACACACACGCTCTCCCTCTCTCTGAAAGAACCTCTCACAACCGATACAAAGAAAGCGAGTTATGATCTAACCCACTGAGGTATAACACTCGGTATATACCATAACACTTGATTGACCCTTTATCGACAAGCATAAACATTTCCACCCCCCGCACCAACCTACGGACCTTCGGGACAGAGCCTTCAGTGTGGCAGCACCCACCCTTTGGAACTGTCTCCCCACAGTGATCCGCAACATCCTCACCTTGGACACCTTCAAATCAGCCCTCAAAACCCACCTGTTCACCAAGGCCTTTGGCCCCTAGTTTAGTTTTGTCGCTGTCACTGTTTTTGTTTCTATTCTGTCTGTCTGACTTCTACATGTGGGAATACGGTACATGTGGGAAAACTAGGGTTAGGGTTAGGTACTAGGGTGCTAGGGTTAAGGTTAGGGTTAGGGTTAGGGGTAGGGTTAGGGCTAGGGTTAAGGTTAGGGTTAGGGTTAGACATGCCAGCATGTACCAAGTCGACGTAGCACCTAACCCTAACCCTAGTTTTCCCACATGTACCGTATTCCCACATGTACCGTAACATATATACTTCTATATGTAGTTTAAGATCTATAAGTATCTGTCTCTATCTGACGGTGTGTGTTCCAGGAGCACGCCTGAGGAGGTGGATCCCACGGTGGACCCCAGCGACAGTTCCCCCACCTCCGGCTGGGTGAGCGGCCCCCCGGGGCTGGACGACGACTGGGAGGGTCTGGGGGTCCGGGAGGACGACTGGGACGGTCTGGGGGTCCGAGAGGAGGAGGAGGGGCTGCCACACATGCTGCAGCCAGACAGCCTCAGCCAGCTGGAGGAGTTTGGCCGACACAAGCGCCCCAGGAAGGCCCACCGAGCCCACGGGCGCCCCCGTCTCTTCAGCGACCTGTGGGTCCGCATCGGGGACGGGTGAGACCTGTTATCCCTTAACTACGCCTGGCTGACGCTCCTCTGATCGGAGCGTGGATGAAATATACAATACCAGTCAAACGTTTTGGACTTACTTTCCCATTCTGGGGATGTGTTTCCAAACTTTTGACTGGTACTGTACCAACAACAATAAAAAGACATTGTTGGATCCAACCTAATCGAAATGACCTCCATGCTCCCACTAACTAGTTCACACCCAAGGAAGAGAGGGGAAGGAAAAAGCACTGTAGCTGTAGGTCATATCTGCAAGCACATAGTAACCTAACCAGACAGAAACTCTAGAAAGAAAACTCTACCACTATTGTACCTTTAATCTGACTACTCTGTGTTCTCTATATCCCCCCCCCACCTTCCAGCACCACCCCACAGCCCAACATGAGGATAACCAACGGCTACGTGACCGTGGAACCCCCCCTCACCCACCAGGAGCAGCGCAGGAGAACAGAGCTCTACCCGTCCGCCCAGACCCCCAGCCAGGCCTCCTCCTCCTCCTCCTCCTCCTCCTCCTCCTCCTCCTCCTCCCCCTCCTCCCCCTCCCCCTCCCCCGTGTCCACCCCCAGCTCAGGCCAGCCCAGCACCGTCACCCCCGGCCACACACTCACCTGCCTGCTCACCTGGCTCCTCCTCTCACACATGCTGTTCACCTCCTGACCACACGGCGGCGGTGCTCTCCTCACACACATAATACACACTGTCCTGACTGTCTCCGTACCCGAGCACTGCTACTGCCACGACGGACAGGAGGCCCGGAACACACACAGATCCTCAGCACATGTAGACAGGAGACGGAGATGACGGAGAAGACAAAAACCCAAGGACCTCTGAGACGGAGCTGTCCGGCTTTGAGCTGCTGTCAATCAAGAGAGCCGCTTCAGTCTGTGAACTAAGTAACGTCCTGTATTTCCCACGTGCGGAATAAGCTTTCAACCACGATGACACAATGGAGGAACGGTCTATCAAAGAACTAATAACAGATAACGTAGAGGTCGAGTCTTAAAACCCTCAAGGAAGCTATTTGATTAGATTAACAAGCATAGCACAGAGCTTGGTGACTCTCCGAACAGTTTGAAGAAATTTTATAATGAAAAAATATTGATATAAATGATGAGAATAGACACACTAATGACTAACAGCTGTAACTCTGTGATAAGGTCACTAATATTGTATAGCCATAGGAGGAGGAGCGTAAGGTTGACATTTTTGTAAATTGTGCATTTTGTTCATAAAGAAATATTGTATATTTATTATTTCTCAAAGAGTATATTTTCTTGCTTTTGATGATTACTGAAAAATAAACTTTTGGAAATTGACTTTGACTTGAGCATCTTTGACTGTATCTTTACTAAACAGAATGATGTACATTATCAATGCAAGTAAGTATGCCACCGCTCTTAAGTTTTTCTTAGAATTCTCCAGAGATGAAGTCACTCTGCCCTCTACTGGTTCCAAAGGGCAGGGTTTGGTCAACAAGATGGGAGGCCACGGCTCCTCACCTCTGGAACACTCTCCCCAGGAGCTCAAGCATGCTCCAACTCAGGCCTCCGTCAAACACTAAGAACTGTTTAAAATTGCTTTTAATGTTTGATTGATTTAGCTGATTTAGATTCTAGATGTTTTCCTTTTTTTCTTTTTGTTGTTGCTCCCTGATGTAAAGGGTCATTGCGCTGTACAAATAAAATGTATTATTATTATTATTATTATTATTATTATTATTATTAACTGTACAAGATTGACTGTACAAGAGGGGCCAGAGCATTATCTCCTGAGGAGGCTCAGGTCCTCTGGCGTGTTCAGGACGTTGGCGGGTGCTGAACAAGTTCTACCAGTCAGTGGTGGCCAGCGCAGTGCTGTACCCGGTGGTATGCTGGGGGGAAGAAATGTGACCCAAGGCTGAACAAACTTATTAGGAAAGCTGGTTCTGGTCCTCTGTGTCACCCTGGACACTGTGGAGGAGGTGGCCAATAAGAGGATGAGGACCAAACTCCTGGCTATCATGGACCAGAGCAGAGAAGCGCCTTTAGCAACAGATTATTACAACCATGTTGCACTAAGGAGCGCTATAGGAGATCTTGTCTTCTTAGATCCTGCCCCTATAAGACTGTACAACTCTTCCTCTGGCTGGCTGGATCAGGGTGAGCAGAGGCATTCTGGGGGATGTTAAATCACACTGGACTGTTCCCACTGTATATAATATTTCAAATGTCTATTTCTATTGTCACTTTATTTTGTTGTTGTTGTTGTTGTTGTTTGTGATGTGAGGGGCTGTAACACCTAAATTTCATCTTGGGGATCAATAAAGTATCTATCTATCTATTCTATTATTATTATTATTATTATTATTATTATTATTATTATTATGTTTCCTTAAAGACATTGAATGCTATTTAAACTGACATGTAAATAAAGAACAGTTTTGTATTTGTTACTTTACACAACTACTCTACTACCCTATACCTTACATAACATATCCCCTCAACCCAATGGAGGGCTCTATCCATCACACGGATCTGCTTGGTTTGTAGAAGCTTTATGGTTATCATCAGGAAGTATAACATCATCTATATTATCCATACATTGCAACAGGCAGTAGGTCGTCTGCATTGATAAGCCCTCTTTATGGACATAATCAATTTAATTGGATAAATATACATTTTTTGAATTAAGATTTCCCCTTCCACTCTATTGCTGCTTTCCACATGACTTTCCACAAACCACTGGGTTGGTCTTCTGCTGTTCCTATATTCACCACCAGGTGGCGATAACGACTCATACAAAGTACAGCACACTTGTATAATACACATCATTTAGCTGACGCTTATATTCAAAGCGACTTACATTGCAGTAAGTGCATACATCTTTCAATAATGGTCCCAGCGGGAATCGAACCCACAACCTAAGCTTTGTTAGCACCAAGATCTACCAACTGAGCCACAGAGGACCACACAACTTCTCACCATATGAAATGCATAGGGTTTACTGAAGGACACGAAACGAGGCAAATGATAATATAGTGTTACAAAATAAGTTCCTTAATTGAGTTAAATATATTCTACAAATGATATAGCATTGTTCCGGACAAGAGAGACTCTTTGGAGACAGGGACATAATTGGACCAAATTTACCAAGAATACAATAAGTGGTCTTTTTTTTAATCTGAGGCATATAATTTCGTTGTAAATAGTATAACTTTGACATATAAGGGTTTATTTACGATAGTGTAAATAAAACCATTAAATGTGATTGTGGCCTACATTGTCTTTTCCGTGGAAATGAAACATAAAAACATACGTTATTAATTACGTAGATTCTGACATTCTAGTAAAATATATGCTATGGTATTTATTTTTCTTTAAAATATTCTGCATCAGCAATGCTGACAATATCATGGGGGAAACGTCCACCATAGGCCTACATCTCAACAAACCAGTATGTAACCTGTTACAGCCGTAATGCATCTGGGAGAGGTCCAATGATTTTTTAGAGAAGTCGACCCATCAATTACTATTTCAGGCACATCACGAATAAAACATTACATTAAAAATAAAAAGTAAGGAATAAATACATATACATTTTATAAGGGTAAATATATTACTTGAGATGATCGGATTCAATACGACAGGTGTTTTGTATTACATGCAGGCTATATTTAGATAAGGCTCAATGTGATGGAACAGAGAACCACCACCAATTCCCAGGCAGAAGAATTAGATTTCTGTTGAAAACGATCATGCCGTTTTTAGGGACTGCCTCGGACACACCGTGAGCTTAGAATTATAAGGTTCTATCTCCGTTTAGAATGATAAGGTTCTATCTCCGTTCAGAATGATAAGGTTCTATCTCCGTTTAGAATGATATGGTTCTATCTCCGTTTAGAATGATAAGGTTCTATCTCCGTTTAGGGCAGTTCAGAGATATTGAGTGTCAACGTTTTTACATTCCATTATGTTTTGTGAGATGGAACCTTTGTATTTTATGAATTACTAACTCAAAAATGTCAACATTTTAAAAAATAACACCACACAGGCATTAATAAACACCTAATGGATCAGGTTATGTAAAAAAACTCAATTTTGACAAAAATGGAGATAGAACCTTATAATTCTAACGTCACGACATGTTGTGTTCAGTAATGTAATCGCACACTCGCTCAACCTCCACGGCTCCTCTGGTTTAATGGAACGGTAACGGAGCATGAGATGACAACACATAGCCTATAATTACTGAGAAATATAATTGGCTACACTAAAGCATGAATACCGGTACATTTAAGTGTGTTTTGTTAATAGTTTTGCTGTTTTCTTGACATAGGCCAGTCGCATCTAGCCTAAAGCTATCACATTGATTGGAGCACATACTCAGTATGATACTGTATCGTTTTTCCACATTGGCTACATAACTGAATCATTGTACTCTGGCCTTCGGCTATTATGAAAGCCAATAACTAAGATGAACAATGAAACAGATCAATAAGATTTTTTAAATAAAAACGGTCAAATACACAAAGGAGAGTGACTAATTGAAAATGAGGCTACCTTAACAAACTTGACATTGAAGACATTGATTATCTCAATAAAAGGTTGGTCACATGCGCCTGCTGGCCTGCAATTCACTGAGGTTTGATTATTATGATACTGAACTCTGAATAGACCTACAGTTTTTAAGCAGACTGGGTTTTTATCTATTTATCCTTTCAATACAGTGGTGATCCCATCCCATGTATTTATCCCAAAATGTATATCCCAATCTCATGTACCCCGAGATGTATGTATTTATTGAGTACATGACGCATAATAAAACCAAAACATAATAAAAGACAAAAAAGGTACAAATCTACATGAAGATAGAATAATCTACACAAATTAAAGAGCTGGTATTATCTTAATGGGCGAAAAAGATCCAATCTATGAAGCTACTGTACATAATCAAAAGTGTTTGGATGTCAAAAGCTGCATGGCCACCCACTATCAAGTGCTTTTCCCTCTGCTTCAGGGCAACCATTAGTACAAGATGTCCTGCTAGTGCTGCTAACACAAATCCCCTTCGACTAATTGAGATGCTCTAACGCCACTCTAATCCCATCAATATAAATTGGGTAATAATGATGATAACTATCTAAACTTTGTTTCAATTTCAACTTTGCTCTCATTTCGTCTGCACTAGAGTTTATCGCATGGTATAGGAAGAAGGGGAAGTTTTAAAAAAAATAAACAGCTATTTCGCCCCTTAAGCCAAGACAGGACAATGTTTGCCTTTGCTAAAATACCATTTTCCCTGGGCTTTGGGGTGTTGTTTGAGGATGTGGGGGTCCTGACAGAGTTCACCCGGGACTGACCCTCACTCTGCCAGGGACGGAGGCACCAGCTGCATATAAATAAAAGATTATAGACGGAAAATCAATTTCTGTGCAAACTCATTAAAAATGCTTCTTCTTCTTCTTCTTCTTCTTAAATGATTCCCGTTTCTTGCTATTCTGCCCCTCTATCTCCTAAACGTCCCCTGCCCCCTCCCTCCTTCTCTGCCCCCCCCCCCCCCCACCCCATCCTTCCTTCCCCTGTTGCTCTCCCACGGCGGTAATTACTTGCACAAGTCGGTTTTTGCCCTTTGATTTGCACCGTTTCACAAATGAAGGTTAAGTTTGTTTAACCGCGGTGGATTTGCCAGTCATGTTAAAGCATATAATGTGGCAGGTCCCTGCTCTCTCCACACACCTCCACCCCCTGGTCCGACTCCCCCGCTACACGCGCCCCTGGGGGGGACTCCAAGGTTAAGGCTTGCTGGGGGCCGAGGCAGGTTGCAGTGGATCAGGCGGCCAGACCCAGTTGACTTGACTGAAGGGGGGATGAGGAAGTTGTTAACAAAAATCTTTCTTTTGTTGTTTAAAAAAAAAACTCTGGTAAAAGGATTAAAGAATAAAACAAAAAAGCTTACTGCAGTGTTTGCCTTGTGTAGGCATGTTAGGTGCTCTAAGGAAACCATTGAAAGAACCAGAATGTGAAAGAAAGATAAGAATGTAATCGTCATCCAGTCCAAGGTCTTCCACAGTCAATACAAAGCTGCTTCTATGCTTGTTTTGGTTTATGAGTTGTGTTTTTTCGGATTGAAAGGAAAAGATATTTCAAGTGCTGGAAAAACAACTTCTTGTTCAATGGTCACAGTAATAACACGTAACTATAGAAGTAATATAATAATAAATATTAAATATTAAATATAATCGATTTTTCAGACGCCATCGTACGCAAATAATGACAAAAGTACTGCCTCTATCGAACCACGGTATAGTTTCAGGATCATTCTTAGTTTCAACTCCACTAGGTTGGCAGTAGTGATGTCCACATTAACCATGGGCTAGTGAATGTTCCACCAAATCAAACGGGTTAGCCACTCTGTCTAGCCATCAGCAATAAAGCTTTAGAAGACAAAGTGGACTTGCCCTTGGATAGATACCAGCCCTCTCCCAGATAATCCCATGTGATAAAGGATGCTGGGCCTGGCAACACAGGTGTTAAGTGAGCTCTACTAACACGGGCTCGCTGACCTGTATGCTTGTCTGTCCAGACCGTCTATCACGCGATCGGAAATGATACCATTTGTCAATACAATAATTGGTTCCTATAAACTCTTGGGTTCTTCGGCCTTTCCCTATAGGAGAAGCCTTTGAAGAACAAAAAACCTGTCTGGTTCTGGGTAGAACCGTAGGCCTTGAGGGGTACCCAAACACAGAGGCAAGGCCTTGAGGGGTACCCAAACACAGAGGCAAGGCCCTTGGGGGGGGGGGGGGGATGGATAACATAAAGCATTAAAACAGTCCTGATTGTTTTAGCTTTTTGGAGGAGCAGATGTTATGCATAGATATCACATCTAAAAGCATCATTAAAACGCCTGTTGGCCATACATCGTGGTAGTGTTGGATTGATGGTGTCAGGAAATGAAATGGTTTCATGTTTTTGGCGGGATGAGGAGAGCAAATGTGTGTTTGAGGGGAGAGGGAGAAGGAGAGGCTGTGTACAGTGGGGGAAAGGGAAGGTGAGAGTGTTGTGTTTCACAGGTTTCTGCGATGATGCACTGCTTTATAATTCGGGACAAGGGCCACTTCACATGCGAAATGGGTTCTCTTTGATATCGACAGCAGCTTGAGGGAGAGAGTGCACTCAAAAACAGGCGCGGGGGAAATTTATTCTTGAAAAAAAAATAGTTGTGTACTTCCCTCTGGGCTGTGATGCGAAGAGCCAAGCGCTTTGATGCTCCAACAGTGACACTCTACACCGTAATGAAATATGGTAATTACATCCACATGAAAGCCATTCTACACAGACCGAGAAAAAAAGCGGCTAAAAACAAATATGACTTCTATCCAAAGATACCCCCCTCTGTGATTAATTCTCCTTTTCGTAAACATATTTTTTATTCGGTTAGCGAATCACAAAGCTCTGTGAAACCATCATTTAACCGAGAAACTGCTCGGGGTAAAAAGGTCCACTGATTAAGAACGTCATTGTTCCGCCTCAATGATAACAACAGCGAGAGAGAGAGAGAGACAGAGACCAGAGTATTAGCCACCGTGCTCTTCTGTGCTGTGATGCTGCTAGCTACTTCTCTCTCTGTGTCAGTCAGTCAGTCAGTCAGTCAGTCAGTCAGTCAGTCAGGCAACACTAAGCTGTCGACAGGTGAAATAACTGACACACTCTACTGTTCTGGCCAAGGTAGTTCAGCATTAGAGAGAGCCTCTCTTCACGTTGAATGTTAGCATCTATTTGTTTCCCATTTTGTACCAAATTCTCTGTTTGCTCTGTTGAATGACAGCTCAATCTTTTCACTCTTCCATACTTCAGGGATGCCTCTAATAGAACCACATTCATGTTCGGCACTTAGTCCATATTGTTGGTGAAGGAACCTGAGAGGGCGGTGGTGGGGAGGGAGGTGAAGTAGGGGAGAGGAGGAGGAGGGGAGGAAGAGAAAGATAGAGAGTGGGAGAGAAGACTTGGGTGGAGGGGGGAGGGGGGGGGCTGTGTGTTTGACCATCAGTGTTTGCTCTGAGTCAGACAGCCGAGACAACCCCCCCCCCCCCCCGACAGCCCTCCTCACACACACACACACACACTCACACACACACACACACACCTTCCTGGCCTTCTCTCTCCTGGGATGGCGATAGAGGTCAGAGAGAAGGTGGAGGTCAAATGGGCTTGGATCAGTCCTGCTCAAACACCGCTAATAGGACAGTGTGTGTGTGTGTGTGTGTGTGTGTGTGTGTGTGTGCGTGTGTGTGTGTGTGTGTGTGTGTGTGTGTGTGAGGAGAGGGAGGGGGTGGAGGGGAGGGGGGGGGTTCTGACCAGCTAACTGGGGCTAAACGCTCAGTGAACAAACACACACAGATGGACTGAGCTGATGCACAAAAGCACACAACACACACACACACACACACACACACACACACACCGTCGCTCGCATGTATGCAATGCATGCATGCACGCACACACCTTAAGGTCAGAGCACAGGGTGAGAATGTTAAATGGCCATCCTGGGGACATCAAATATTTTCCTACCCATCACTATTGGCTAAGCACCTGTCTGACGGAAATCTTAGACAGGCGGGGGGGGGGGGGGCGGGGTGGGGGGGCGGAGGGGGGACGAGGACAGGGACAGGGACGAGGACGAGGACGACTTCGTCGCCCACATAGAGTATAGAGCCGTAGGTCTTTATGGAGCTGACTTGAGTAGAGAGAGAGAGAGCGATAGAGAGAGAGAGAGAGAGAGAGAGAGAGAGAGAGAGAGAGAGAGAGAGATGGTGACGACGGCCGGCGCCTGTGGTGGCCATGGAGGCAGACGATAACAGAGGCGCAGACAGAGACAGCCAGATGGGGGCCCGGGGCCTGGGGGGGGAGCCTTGACGGGGACAGGGGGGGGGGGGGCAGCGTGGAGAGGAGAGCAGTTGATAGTAGACTTTTTACTCGATTACGCCAGTCTCTTTTATCACCTCC
>NC_137677.1:8547365-8569865 GCF_963989245.1 Nansenia antarctica | reverse complement strand
AAAATAAAGAAAAAGAAGCAGGGATCCGCACAAATGCTCCGAATAGCCCGCTCCTCCACAGGCCTCTGTGAGAGTTTGGCTAGCAATTTGCATTCCTTTGTGCGACAACTTGTAATCCCCCCCTCAGCATGCCAAGAAACACACAACAGATTTATTGTCCCAGTCAACAAATCGTTTAGGTCATCCCAAACCTATTACTGCCTAATGCACTGGGAGCCCCCAGCCCCACAGCTCCCCTCGGCCTCGTCATACGAACCAGTGCCTTCCAAACACAGACTGGAGCCCCGCAGCTCGGCGGCTTTGTTGCCCCCCCTGATCTATTCACGTCAAATACACTTCTGGAGCTTAAACACCTTCTCTCAGCAGCCTGGGAGGGGGGGGGGGGCGCATAAGAGACACTTTATTCTCAGGCCAACAGATCTAAATGGACTGTGTTTCACTAGTGTGGTGGAAAAGATGGAGCGCGCGCACACACACACACACACACACATACACACACACACACACACACACACACACACACACACGTAAAGTGGAGAAATAGAAACTATGTTAACCAAAACCAAATAGCCCATGCACAAAATGAAATAAGGCAACAAAAATCTGTTATTGAAGTAGGCTACACTACACGATAATTACTTCTTGTCGTGCGTAAAGTGCAATATCCAACCCGAAAATAGCAACCCCTTCATTAGTAGGCTGAGTAAATGTATCATAATAATATTATAGCATAAATATATTTGCGTAGCCTATGTGTGTCATCACTAGGCCTATGTGTCGCCTATAGATACAGTATGTCGCTCTGCAATGGGAGTTCATCAATTGAATAAGACAGATGGGTCAGGCCTTTGGGCCATTATGGCCTTATAACGGTCTACATTGTCCGAGTATTTGTCTTGAAGTTGAAGACGCTAATCGTGCTCAAAGCACGTCCTCAGGACAACTGTCATTAGACCGTGTTAGTTTTGTGTCTGTGTGGTGAGTTCACTGCGATGTCTGTCTTCCCATCTGCTCGTCATTGTACCCTCACACTCTGGGGCTCACATCAGAGGTCACCTCGGAGAAAGAGAGAGAGGGAGAGAAAGAGAGAGAGAGACAGAGAGAGACAGAGAGAGAGAGAGAGAGACAGAGAGAGAGAGAGAGAGAGAGAGAGAGAGAGAGAGAGAGAGAGAGAGAGAGAGAGAGAGAGAGAGAGGGAGGGGGGGAGAGAGAGAGATCTCCCACAGACGTCTCCTCAAGAGCCGACGCGACAAAACACAACGGGCCTTTGATTCGCTTGTTTGGACACAAACATTTATCTCTAATTGTTGTTTTCCCTTTAAGTTTGGCCCTGAGGTCCCAGGACAGGAGAAAGGCAACGTAACAAGAGAGGAGCATAGCCCTGGATGACCGTCGGCACCGTTCATAGGTTATAACCTCTTGACAATTCGTGAGCTTAGAATGATAAGGTTCTATCTCCGTTTAGGGTAGTTCAGAGATATTGAGCGTCAACGTTTTTACATTCCATTATGTTCTGTGAGATGGAACCTTTGTATTTTATGAATTATTAACTCAAAAATGTCAACATTTAAAAAAATATCACCACACAGGCATTAATAAACACCTAATGGATCAGATTATGTAAAAAACTCAATTTTGACAAAAATGGAGATAGAACCTTATAATTCTAACGTCACGTCTTGACAACTTCACAACGTGTGTAGTCAAAAGATTTGGTAGTATTTGGGTAGCATCCCGGAGAAGATGCCTGAAACGCTTTGTGTTGGAGGACGGGATGATGCGTGATTGCTTTCACATTTCCCCCCACACGCATTCACATAAATCTGCAGAGAAAGCAACACGAAATTCAGAGATATAGATTAGGCTTAACCCAAAACATTTAGGGAGGAATTTGTTAACTGCTTCATGATCGGTTAATTACATTTATCATGAATAGATGATCGTTTTTGTTTTTGTTTTTTTTTGTGCCGTTGATCATCAAATCTCAGTTATCTCACCCATCGTGCCTCATAAGCTTTCTCTTACAGGACCTGACAGGGAGTCTAACGGGAGATATACAGCGATTACACTGATACTCTAATGACGTCTGAGGGCTCGAAAACAAATTGCAGGTATCAGATTGCGTCTAAGTGTGTGGCTGCTGCCAAGCTCTCAATGACGGGGGGAGAGGAGGGGGGGTCGGCCCTAACACGACTGGTGTTTAATGTATGGACTTGATTTGTTATGTCTTGATTAATTCGTCATTGTTGGGTAAAATAGACTGACAAATATGCTGCCTGTAGGCCTACATTTAAATGTATTTAAAGACATACAACAGCCCGGATGTGTTTAATTCTAACTCTTTTTCTTCTTTTTTTTTTATCTTAATTGTACACTTCCTTTCTCTTATTGAAATGTCATCCTCTACAATGATTTCGTCACATGACACGGAGATGAAGGGGGCAAAAAAAATGGGTTCTCCTTCTCCATCGGCGGCCTATCCAGCGCGACACGGCGTGTCAAAAGCAGCCTCGATCACAAGTTGAAACACATGTTCCTCTGTGGGTTTCAGTTCCACGCGGTCCACTGTGGGGTTCAGCCTCCGTGGCTGCCGATGGATGATGCATCATGGTGTTGTTGGGAATCTCAGCCTGAAAGCCTGAATAGGTTTGCCACTTCACACAACTAGTTGTTAAGTCTTACAGGCTTATGGGATACATCTGTACATTATTTTTTAAATTAACTGAATAAATTCAGGCTTATAAATTCAAACTAATTATACAATTATGTGAAATGTATAATAGTTATTATAATTATAATTAAATACTAGAAAAAGACTACTCATTAGCCTATATTAGGGACGTGTAATATTTTATCATTAGTATAATGTTGATAACATTGTTGTTTTGTATTTAGGGCAGTATTAATACTTATAAATGTAACCTTACTAAATAAATGTTATTATTATATATTGTTGTTATTATTATTATTATTATTACAATTACAATTACTACATTGTTTTCATCATCATTATTATTAGGCCTATATCTGAATTAAATATCAAAAGTACATTTTAGAATCATCTGAACACGGTTTAGTTGAGGATAACCACTAAGTTACAGCACTACTGAAATCCATCCGAGAGGTTCCCTGTTATTAATTTATTTTTGTCAAATTTAATTTTCCGTCGCAATGCGTCAAGGCCAATAAACCACCGGGTTATGGGTTAGAAGCGTGTTTGCAAGTTGTGCTTGGCAGCTCACACACAGCTGCGTTTGAAGATTTCACTTCATCTTTCAAAGCCTTCATTTATTAATTTACTTCCATTCATTTTTAATATATTTTCCTCCCGTGAACCCCGAGTATTTACACAAGATAAAGGCTATATAGAAATGCAGCATAGTCTGATATTTATCAAATTCAAATAAATCTGATTCACACACCATATTTTCACAAAATAGAATTATGCGATTCGCAGTATTCTTTGAAGAACGCTTGGCGTGTTTTGAATTTAGCATAGCAGCTTCACAGTCTTTCTTTCCAAGTTTTGACCCCAAAATAATTCACTTTATACGACCAGCATACGTTTAGAAATTCCTCTTGAAATATTAGGTAAAGAGAGATTCTAACGAAATGCTGATATGTGCAAGAAATATTCTCCCCTTGGGGCTTATAGGCCTTTGTGAGCGGTGGGCGCCTCAGCCCCCAGTATTAGAATAACGGCCGTGATGACCTAAACAACAGTAAACTCATCTTGCAGCATTTGTCTAGCCTCGTCGCTCCCCGCACACATGCGCTTCGTTAGGGCGTCTCTTCTGTAAGACTTCCCACAGATTCGCCGTGTAACTCAATCTGTCGACAATCAACACGCCGCTGCCCCTGAGCCCATTGAATAAATACATGATTTAATTATTTGGAAACTTGTGGGGCGCTCTCCCCTTTTATCTTATTAAACAAGGAAATCTACTAGTGTACGAAGGAGTCAGCTCTCGCACATTGACAAACTGAGACCCCAAAAAAATAAAATAATAGACTTTAGATTTATGTCTAAAAGACATGTGGCAAAAACGTGGTTATTATAAAGTATACTTCTGTTACTACTACTACTACTACTACTACTACTACTACTACTACTACTACTACTACTACTACTACTACTACTACTACTACTACTACTACTACTACTACTACTACTACTACTACTACTACTACTACTACTACTACTACTACTACTACTACTACTACTACTACTACTACTACTACTACTACTACTACTACTACTACTACAGCTACTAGCACTACAACTAATATAAGCTAAAAAAATACTATATTATTTTGATTTACATATCTTAGGGTCCACCAAGAGAATCAGACAAAGTTGAGGCGGTTCCATGGAAATGGAGTGAGGCGGTGTTAAGCAGGTGTTTGTTCTTGGTGGTGAAGTGTCTGTCCGGGTGCTGAGGACACCCTCATCCCAGCCTCCCAGCCCCCATTCTGCAGACGCTGCCTCTCGCCCCGCTCCCTCATCCCCCTGCGTTCCCTCTCTCTCTCTCCTGCTCCTCTCCTCCTCTCCTCCTCTCCTCCTCTCCTCTGGCCCTTTGATCAAAGCCGCCCCCTCTGCCACAGCTGCCCATCTGGGAGCGTCTCTCTCACCTACAACAACACTGCCTGCCTGGGGACCCTCTCTTACACCCCCTCCCCTCCCCTCCCCTCCACCCCCGCCCTGAAACCACCATCCCCAAGGAAACAGTAAAACGGGTGGGATCTCTGTGTGTGAGCGAGGGGGCGAGCAAGATGGAGTATGGGCCTATGGGGTGAACAAGTTAGAGGTTGTTTATGGTGTTTACGTGTCGGGAAGGGAAGGGAGAACAAAATGTGTTTGTGTGTGTGTATGTGGGAAGGAGAGAGAGAGAGAGAGAGAGAGAGAGAGAGAGAGAGAGAGAGAGAGAGAGAGAGAGAGAGAGAGAGAGGAGGCAGAACAGGACGACACGCTATGCTTCAACTAAGACAACTAAACACATTATGCAGACGGAGCTGTATTTCCCACTCACAAACAGACACAAGTGCAAACAACAGCCCAGCACACAGCTTGCTTACATATGTATGGCTGCCCTGCAAGTCACACCTGCAAGCTTTTATCACTGGTGGCTGGTGCCCAAGTTACTTCCCTTTCTTTCGGCTGACCTGAGAACTCCTCTCATTTGGCATGTCTGGTCAATTATGTGCAAAAAAACCACCGCCGACTTTAATCTATCCGAGAGTGACAGCAAGGAGGAGAACCCTCGTCATGATTTTTCAGAAATATTTACGCAATTGTGTAAACCGGCGGAAAACATCGGTTGATGTTCACTGGATCCCTTTTTTCTTTGTTTCTTCTGCGGGGTCTTGGTTACTGTTTAAAAGCCACTCTGCTTCTCTGGAACTGGAACGAATCCTGCTCAAACATCTGGAGATGACTCAGGCTGAATATCTGATTCACATCACATGTGACTCATTATCTTGAGGTTGACTATGCCAGGGCAAATTGTACTTTGTATATTTTCAGACAGTCCCATACATATACATGGGCCGTGTCTGAGTCTGACATGACACATCTTTGACCAATGAAAGCTGTTCAGGGGGTTGATGGGTACCCCTAATGGTTGTGTCACACAGGAAGCACCCCCCCGCCCTCCCTCCCTCCCCCCAACAACCCCCCCCCCGCAACCCCCCCGAACCCTGCAAAGCCTGCTGGGGTCAATTAACTAATTAAGTGCCAATTAAAGCATTAAATGCTTCCCAGCGGGTTGTGAGGTGGCAGGGGGGGGCACCCGGGGTGGGACACATGGTGCAAGTGGCCCCGGGTGTGAAGCAGCAACAGGGTTCAACAGGGTTTTATCTGCTACAGCACAAAGACAGGCAGGGGGGGGGGGCATCTGATACTCTATGGACCATCACAGTAGTCCATAACTTCTATAGCAAATGATATGTATCTATACAGCCATCCTCAAAAGGTACATACAAGTTAATGATATTTTGGAGCCTTGATAGTGTGATGTGTTTATGCGCTCACTAGATGCGATGTGGCAATGTACTCATGCGATACTCTATGGACCATCACAGTAGTCCATAACTTCTATAGCAAATGATATAGCAAATGATATGTATCTATACAGCCATCCTCAAAAGGTACATACAGTGTACAAGTTAATGATATTTTGGAGCCTTGATAGTGTGATGTGTTTACGCGCTCGCTAGATGCGATGTGGCAATGTACTCATGCGATGTACTCCAAAAAACTAGAGTATGGTCATTACAGTATTACCACACACAGTTCTAATATCAACATCACGTAAAGTGTAACTCATACTATGAGCTCCACCAGAAGTCCTTGACCTCTAATCCCCCAGCCACCAAGTAGGACGACCACCTCCACTCCGCTCTCCAGCAGTATACGCGCCCGCTGCTACGGCAACACTCCTGTCTCCACATGTATTCGGATCATACTAACCCCCGTCCCCCGTCCCCCCCCTGTCCCCTTTCGATAAGTTTGTCAGCCTGGACTCTGTTTCAACCTCACACATCAGCCAAAGGTGAGGGGTAGACCTGGGAGTTACACAGCCAGGGAGAGAGGAGGGAGGGAGGAGAAGGGGGTTACATGTCCTTCGGCGCTGCAGAGATCTGGTCACATGTCCCCCCCGTCCCCCCGTCCCCCCCGTCCCCCCGGCTCAGAGGGTGGTGGCGTCCGTGGAGAGGCTGGTGGAGGGAGATACGATATCAGAGGACGGGGGGGCTCGTCGTAACACACGGAACGGAGCGAGGAACGGTGTCGGACGCATGACACGTTTGATACCGCTTCCTGATTCCGTTCCGTCCGTCCGTCCGTTCCAACGAGCCCTCGTCCTCTGGTTTCTCCCTCCAACCACAGCCCAGCGACCTAGGGGTCATCCGCGGGCCCCTGGCCCCCAGGCCACCTCCCCAGCATCTCCCCACCGCACAGTAACTGGAGGTTTTTCCTCCGCGTAGGTTTTCGGGGGGCCGGCTCGCGGGTTTGCGTTCCCTGGTTCCCCCTCACGCTGTGTTTACCCAGGCTGCGCGCCACCTCCCTTTCAACAGGTTCACGAGGAGTTTGGGTTTAACAAGGCGAAGGACGCGCACGCCAAGACATCACATCATGACATGGCAGAGGCGTACGCAGCGAGCGTGTCGTAAAGTGCTAGGCGGGTTCTTGTAGTGCCCCCTCTTTTCCATCCCCCACCACCCTCCACCCCCCCCCCCACTGCGAAAGCAAACAGAAGGCTTAAGGAGGAGAGGATGGAAGGATGGAGGGATGGGGGGGATGAGAGGGAGAGAAAAATGTTATGTTTCGATGCGACATATCATTCAAGATTGTGTGCATCCCTGTATTCAGTGTTCTATGGTTTGGTCGAGATAGAAGATAGCAGCTAAACACAGACAGTTGCAGTTGTATCTATATCTTTTTATTCATTGTCTTATGTATGTATGTATCTATTCTTGTCTTTTTTATTTATTTTACTATCCTTCTTTTTCTGTATTTTTTTATGCTATATGTAAAGCACTTTGAGCTGTCCCTGTTGTATGAAATGTGCTATAGCTATACAAATAAACTTGCCTTGCCTTGCCTTTGGTCCAACCTTGGGATGTGATTCCATTAAGATAATGCACTCTAACATGCAGGCCTATTGTTACCGGGGACTACAGGTCTGTACCTTCTTAGGCTCCGTGTCTTTGGAGGCCACTGCATCATGGAAATTGAGCCATTACCTTTCGCAATTTTATCTAGTTCCAACCGCATCATTAAAGCATTGTGAGTGTGAGATATACTGCAGGTCAGGGAGAGAGAGAGAGAGAGAGGGTCGAGCTGAGAGGGAGGGGGAGGGAGAGGGATGGAGGGATTAGAAGGGGGAGGAGGGAGGACAGGGAGTCTGGAACTCTGAAGAATGTGAGACACCAGAAGAAGGGAAGGTTACAACTGTCATAAATTAACATCTTTTCGCATGGTCAGATTCTCTAAAAGACACAAGCGCACATACACACACACACACACACACATGCACGCACACGCACACACACACACACGCACACACACGCACGCACACACACACACACATGCACACGCACACACACACACACACACACACAGCAGGCCTTAGCAACTGGTCAGAGTCCTCATGCCACAGATGTAAAGAAGGAATCTGTGCAATGGAGGATGGTGATATTTCAGATATCTGAATAAATGCTTTCATTCTCTGGGTATGGTATTCAGAATCAAAGTTGTTAGTGATCACATTTACGAGGCAGTAAATAAAATGAGTCATCCACTTATAGTAATACTGTATTGGCAAAACTGCACAGAATATATTTGATGTTAGTAAAGAGGTTGAAGCTCTGGGAAAGGTTCCCATATTAGTCAAATTAATTACCGTATAACAATAACAATCAAAGGCTGACTGATTGTTTGACTGTTTGCAAACACCTCCTCAAATATGTCAGCCTTTTCTCTCTCTCTCTCTCTCCCCCCTCTCTTTCTTTCTCACCCCTCTCTTTCTCTCTCTCTCTGTCTCCCCCCCTCTCTCTGTCTCCCCCCTCTCTCTCTGTCTCTCCCCCCCTCTCTCTCTCCCCCCCCTCTCTCTCTCCCCCCTTCTCTCTGTCTCCCCCCTCTCTCTGTCTCCCTCCCTTCTCTCTGTCTCCCCCTCTCTCTCTCCCCCCTCTCTCTCTGTCTCCCGCCCTCTCTCTCTCTCCCCCTCTCTCTCTCTGTCTCCCCCTCTCTCTCTCCCCCCTCTCTCTCTCTCTGTCTCCCCCTCTCTCTCTCCCCCCTCTCCCTCTCTCTCCCTCTCTCCTGTTCTCCGTGTTTCTCCTGGCACTCCGTCTTCCTGCCTGTGTGCATCAACAAACACGAGGGGGAGGAACCAGCAACTGTATTAACAGATGGCCAGAGTCAATAAAACACACACAAATCAACTCTCTGACACATCTGTTCTGCAGCGTTTGACTAATCTTTCTGTGTGGCTCTATGGGACCTGCCGGGCCGCGCGGGCCGGCCGTGATGGAGTCAGAGCGGGGCGGGCCAGATTAGGAAGGACAGGGAGCCCCCCACGGGACAGCAACACATGTAACGGATCATACCATTGTGATAAACCTTCAGGGAGCAAAGGTAACATGTTCCGTTCCTGTCCCCCCCCCCCCCCCCACAACCCCCCATCTTCCCCATCCCCCCCCCCTCCCCCTCCCCGGATGATGAATATAAATGATCAAAGATGTTCTCCCGGCTGTTTACGAACCATGAAGAAAATAACTTTAATCCTCACAATTGAATTCACTTTCCCCATATGGGATTTGATTTGTGACTTCATTTCTGACTAGTATCTCTTGCATAATCGTCACCAACCACATCTGAAATATTCTGTGTGTGTGTGTGTGTGTGCACGGGGGCTGTAATCAGTTAGTGTGCCCTCTCTATGCCAGGGGAAACTGGCGGCCATTGTACCTGACATGGCCACTCCAGTAGCCAAATTCGTTGTTGCAAAGGCAAACAGTAACCGTGAGCTTTAATTGCAAATAAGCCATTATGGATCAAAGGCTATGTCTGTGATTGGAGAGTGTGTGGGAGGGCAGGGTGGAGGGAGAGGAAGGGGAAAGGGGGGTGGTGGTGGTGGTGGTGGTGGTGGAGGTAGTTGGTGGTTGGTGTTGTACAATGTTAATCCTCTGGCCCTTCAGATAATATATCAAACACATCGATGTAGCACAACTCTGTCCAGACCGATGCGCTGATGACCCCCCCCCCAAAACAAAAAAATCATAATAATTGTGAAATTACAAAAGCAAAAAACATCAAACAGATTTAATCAGACGAGGTCGATAAGCATCCAGTCCTCGGTTAATTCCCAACAAATTATCTAATCCAGATGTTGCACTCTCCGTGTAAACACAGTGCCCTGCAGAATCATAAAATAAATAAGCATGAAAGAGGTTTAGAGTTTCAAACAGAGTCTAACCCCGGGCCGGGACCTTTTCCACAGCGAAAAAAAACCCACGCCCCCCCCCCCCCTTCGCTGCCTTCTTGAAACAGGAAAATGTAAATATGGTAATATTTAGCACGTGTTTTAAAACAGATCGGTTTTCTCAAGCAGGGGGAAGGAAAAAAACCAGGCCCACACACGAGAGAGAGAGAGAGAGAGAGAGAGAGAGAGAGAGAGAGAGAGAGAGAGAGAGAGAGAAGGCCTCCCCAGATTGGTGTGTGTGTGTGGCTCTTCTATGCATGTGGACGTGCTGCGGCCTCCTCTGTTTGTGAAACTGTTCCGCCCAGCACTCTGGGCTCCTTTTGATGACGGCCTCCGCACTTCAAAGCCCTTTACTGTATCTGTCAGATTGTGAGTATAACAATTCAACAACAACTTAACAATAGAAAAACACTAGTCTGGAGGGTCACATAACCCATTTGTATGCAGGGGTGATGTTTCCCCCCCCCAGAGTAAAAAAAAGGAGAGCGAGAGAGAGAGGGAGAGAGGGAGAGAGGGAGGGAGGGAGAGGAGAGGGAGAGAGGGATAGAGGGAGGAGCGAGAGGGAAACACTCGGGACATATGGATGTGTTTAAGGACCACCAGGGAAGGGAAACTTGTGCATTTTCGCATAAACCCAGCTAAACTCCAAATATGTAATTACACGGGGTTTAGGGCTTGTCTGTTGCCGATTCATTCAGGAATTTCTGTTCATGTCTTTGAGAGTTTTAGTGTACAGTGCTTTTTTTTTTGCTTTTTTTTTTTTTTACATTCTCAAGTGGAGGATGCACAGCTTTTGAGTGGCTGGAGTCCACACACACACACACACACACACACACGCTCTGCCCGGCCCCGCTCAGTGAGAGAGCGCCATTGTCCCCCTCTTTTTACAAGACTGCCCATGAAAGAAGAAAGGCGTAAAAGAAATACCTCCAACTACATAAAAGGCAAAGAAGTGGGACTCTCGTAAAATACCTGCAGCACGTTTTAAAACTTTCATCGCCATCCAGTATTTATAGTTCTTCGATTCCATGTCAGTGTTTGTAGCCAATTTGTTGTGCTCCAATAAATACACTGCCCTATTTATCAGCGGGCCACATGGCAGCCATGCATGGTGGCTAACAAGAGGCAGATGTGTTTTGTATATATTTTCACTATTTGTAGGTTTGACTCGCTGACAGACCGGACCAGATAGCTGAGATGTGAATATCAGCTGTAAACACTAACTCTGACTAAACCATGATGAACACACAGGGACATGCCTGTCCGCCTCTCTCTCTCTCTCTCTCTGTCTCACTCTCTCTCTCTCTCTCTCTCTCTCTCTCTGTCTCTCTCTCTCTCTCTCTCTCTCTCTCTCTCTCTCTCTCTCTCTTGCATGACAAAGGTCATTAAATACAGTGCATGTGACACACACTTGAAGACACACAAATGCAATGAATTCCAGCAGGTATTATGGACAAGAATAATAGTGTATAAGAAAGCCTACTTTCTGAAACTTCTGTGTGTGTGTGTGTGTGTGTGTGTGTGTGTGTGTGTGTGTACATGTGTATGTTGCCAATTACCTTGGCTATAAATACAAGAGCCCCATCCATCAGTGAGTTTCTGGGTGGCTGCAGCACCACCCTAATTGGTTTCAGATGGTCGCCCAGATCTCTCTCCCTGCAACAGCGCCGTCACACAGCCTGTGTGTGAGAGGAACCCGCAGGGGAACGTGAGGTGGGGAGGCAAAGAGATGAGTGACAGGACAGAAGTAAATACAGGGAGAGCACAGGAATAAACAAGCAGACACTAAATGTTTCTTTTTCCCTCTTCCTGATTCTCCTCGCCTCGTTAGGTCGTGACCACCAGTGAGAGGGATCAGTAACACGGGCGGAGGTGAATTAAACCTGTTTTGACTAATCATTGGAAACCTCTGGCTCTCTCTTATCGTAATGCGTTCGTCAAGTGAATGTCTAGATTGAGCTCCAAACTGGCCTCCGTGGGTGAGATCGAGGGAAGATTATAACACTTATACTTAGGCTGATCTGAATAAAATCAAATGTGCACAAACCGTTTGGGCTTCGACAACACAAGGCTACAAAGCTGCCACAACTGGACGCTCATAGCCACTGATTGATCGGGCGAAAAGCATGATGTGACGTAATCATAATAATAATCACGCTAAATGATTGCACTTATTTTATATTTTAAAATAGGCCAGAATAGCCCAACTGTTTTTAATAGCCGAATAATCACAATATTATAACCGTTTTCATTTATTTTGGAATAATAAAATATAGTAAGCCAACGCCGGCCTGTAGAATATTATAATTTGAATTAAATTTAAAATCTTCATTGGGATTTTGAATCTGTTGAAACAATTTCGATGTATATTACAATTGTTATTATTATTATTATTATTATTATTTGTTGTTGTTGTTGTTATCACGATTATGTTATCACTGTTATTATTATCAAGCATATTAAGATACGATCATCATTATTATTACTATTATTATTATTATTATTATTATTATTATTATTATTATTATTATTATTATATTAAGACCAATATTATTATTATTTATTTCCTTCTTGAGTGTCACCGAGCTCCTAGCACAGTACAGTTTCTCCCCGAGGAGGATAGGAGGTGACAAACGCGCCTTGTGACCCACGTGGCCCCTGGGGACCGTTGATCAATGGACATATATTAACACTAAATTAGTATTGATCAACGAGGGAGAGGACACGATGACTGAGACAGCTGGCCTGCATGTCTGTTCTGGAAGAACTCAGAAGGACTTAAAATAGCAAAGAAACGCCTGTTGTGGACAACATAGGCCTACAGACGTGCCGTTTGTGGGGGCAGAATATATCACAGAACAACACGTGAGCTTAGAATGATAAGGTTCTATCTCCGTTTAGAATGATAAGGTTCTATCTCCGTTTAGAATGATAAGGTTCTATCTCCGTTTAGAATGATACGGTTCTATCTCCGTTTAGGGTAGTTCAGAGATATTGAGCGTCAAAGTGTTTACATTCCATTATGTTTTGTGAGATGGAACCTTTGTATTTTATGAATTACTAACTCAAAAATGTCAACATAAAAAAAAAAACACCACACAGGCATTAATAAACACATAATGGATCAGCTTATGTAAAAAACTCAATTTTGACAAAAATGGAGATAGAACCTTATAATTCTAACGTCACGAACTGACCCATCAAACGCAATATCCTGGACAAATATTTAGAATCTCGTAAATGCCGTCATTCCACCGGCGAGGCAGAGGATTAACTCTAACGGAGAATAACTAAGCACTAGTGCCTTGGCCTCCCCACAGCTCCGTCGGTGGGTGGGTGTGTGACTCTGTGTGTGTGTGTGTGTGTGTGTGTGTGTGTGTGTGTGTGTGTGTGTGTGTGTGTGTGTGTGTGTGTGTGACTGTGTGTGTGTGTGTGTGTGTGTGTGTGTGTGTGTGTGTGTGTGTGTGTGTGTGTGTGTGTGTGTGTGTGTGTGTGTGTGTGTGGTGAGGTAGTCCACCAATTAGAGGCGCGTCTTTGACTAGGCGAAGAGCCCCTCGGAACGTCGGAATCCTAAACTGCTATAAATCCATTAAATCCCTCTCATTAGAGCACGAGCCTCGTTACCGCGAGGCTGTTTCTCACCGGGTGTCGCCCGGTGCGCCGACGCGCGAGCCGCCCGCAGTCATTAAACGCACGCTGCGTTAGTAATTGCGCTACCTTGTTGACAGCAAATCAAAATACTAACATCAACATACGATGCTCATTTCCACACACAAACACCTCTTTCGCATGTAGGATGTATTTTATATACATGCATGGGCGAGTCAGAGAGTTCAGTTCAAAGGGGAATTAAATTGCCGTAGGCCCTATATAATAATAGTCTAGGCCTATTAAACTGTGTTTACCCTTGTATTCTACAGGTAAAAACAAACTGAGACGTAGAAAACTGTTTTCGGTGGTAGATTCCCAATGAGATATAAATATGGTGTGCATTAATTTACCATGCTTTACGGGTAAAAAAAAAAAAAAAAGTCTAAATCAACATACCAATATTCCCAGTTTTCGATTTCAAAACATAGTCGACATCACATATTCTCAGTTTTCAAACATTTCACTCATTTATTGTTGGAGGACTGTGTCCAGCGAATCAACAACCCAGCAGCAGTGAGGGGCCCTAACAACTGCATTGCAGTTCTCTCTCTGGCACTCTCACCCCAAACAGCAGCAAGTGACAGTTTGACTCAACAGTGAGCTAACTATACCCTCTATAGCAGGGGAACACGTGTATATTGTTTTACAGGCAGCCCCTAATGTCACATTCAAGGTTAGGATATATAACTGTTCAATGTATCATTCGATTTCCCGTAATATTATATGACATAGCCTGTCTTTTATTGTTCAGCTGTAAGGTAACTGAAAGAGGAAGCTAGAGTAACATACAGGGAAATACTTAACTATTTATTAGAATTCAAACTTCGCTAGATGGAGTCCTCCAGTTTAAATGTATGAGGAAAGTAAGTTGTTTTTACCCTACACTGTGCCCCCCCAAACTTGATTTATAGATGTATTCATAAATCATTGTGACATTTTCAACTGCGTCAGCTGAATCCTATTTTTCACGGTACACTCTATACTCTGAGTAAGATTTGATGATATTTCTGGTCCAATGGAAGGGCCTTGCGAAAAAAACGAAGACTTCAAGAGAAAAACAACTGAAGGAGTGGAAGGGAGAGACCGAAGGAGAGAGAGCGAGAGGAGGAGGAGGAGGAGGTGGTGGAGGAGGATGGGGAGGTGAAGGAGAGGACTGCAGGCACTCTTCTGGAGAGCGAAGAGAGAGAGAGGCTGAAGGCTACGTCGTGGAGAGCGGGTCCTTGTGTAAATGGAGATGTACTAAACCTTTGTTAACCTATATCGTCCAAGATAAAATATTGATATATGCCATTGTCTAATGGAGCTCCGGCTGAGTGGGGGCCTTAATTTGTTTTCTCTCCCTGGTAAATGAATTCCCTCCCCGTCATCAGCAGCGGTGCGACAGTGATTACTGCTGTTCTATCCGTGGCCTCCTGATAGAACACACTCTTGAGATATTTGAATGGTCAAAGTCCACCTTACAATTACGCTTCATCTGATCCATACATTTCCACAGATTAAAGGTGAAGCAGAGACACTTAGCGGCTTGGCTCTCATTTTCTTTCCCTCTTTCTCTTTATCTCTCTCCTCCCTTCTTCTCTTGAACATCTACAAATGATATATACTGTATATACTGTATATACTTAAACCTCATCATGTTTGATTTCAAATTCGAACTTTTGGAGTAGACAGCAAAAAGAAGAAAAAATAACCCAATGTCCCAATACTTACAGAGGGCACTGTATACATCAGCCATGAACAACAATAGCCGTGTCTGTTATTTTCAAATCAGTTCTATTTCTGCTGATAAGTCTTTTGTTTTCAGTTCTATTTCTGCTGATAAGTCTTTTGTGTTGCTAAATTGTATGTTCCCATTTAGCAAAACAAAAGTACAAATATATATTTGTATGTTCCCATTTAGCAAAACAAAAGACTTATCCGCAGAAATAGAACTGATTTGAAAATAACAGACACAGCTATTGTTGTTTATGGCTGATGTATACAGTGCCCTCTGTAAGTATTGGGACATTGGGTTATTTTTTCTTCTTTTTGCTGTCTACTCCAAAAGTTCGAATTTGAAATCAAACATGATGAGTTTTAAGTTGTATTTGAAGGTATTTGTGTACATATGTGTACACATTGGTTGGTGTGTGGTTTCACCATTTAGAAATGACAACACTTTTTATATATACCGTAGTATATATATATATAATCGCCATGGCACCAAAGGTATTGCGACAATTGGCTTGACAGGTGGTTCTGGTTCTGTGCAGGCTTAAGAAAGCTGTCTAGTTTTGATTCTAGGCTCTGCGTTTACTTTTGGAGTCTGCTATTGGCGTCTGACAACAGGACCAAAAAGGTGTCAGTTAAAGTCTAGGAAGCCATTATGAGGCTGACAAAACAGAAAAAAGAACACAGCCAAAACCTTAGGCTTACCAAAACCAACAGTTTGGAAAGTAATTCAAAAGAAAGAAAGCAAGAGCTCGGCCTGGTCGGCCAAGATAGACCTCTACTGTGGACGACAAAAAAAATGCTCACTATAATTAAGAAAGATCCCCCGTCTGACAGACCATCAACACTCTCCAAGAATGAGTCAGAGACTACCATCATAAACAACACATCACCAGATGAACTGCCGAGGATACACTGCCAGATGCTAACTACTAGTTAGCCTCAAAAACAGGACAGTCAGATTACAGTTAGCTAAAAAAGATGTAGCAGAATGATTGCACAGGAACTGGCCAAGATGGTGGAGGTGGTGTTATGGTTTGGGCATCTATCCCTGCCACTAGCCAACTGGCCAACTTGTCTTAATTGAATGAATGAATGGTCTTTATTGTCATTGCTATAGTACAGGTACCAAACAACGAAATTTGGGAGGGGGGGCTCCCCTGGTGCTAGGAAAGAAAAAAAAAAACTAAAAAAACAAGAAGGGAAAGGAGCTGGTTTACATAAATAAAGGCTATGTACACTATCCACTATACTATACTGTACAGATAAGACGACTAGGGTTGTCATATTGCACATAGTGTTATTGCACATTCATTTAAAGTGTCGCAGTTTGCAGGCTTGAAATGTACACATTTGTGCCTCAGCACTACACCTGATTTTTTCAATCCAGCAGCTGCCATCAATCCGTCCAGACTGTCCAGGGCCCAGAACCTAGGTGAACCTAATTGATGATGTAACTGCTGATGGCAGCAGCAGAATTACTTCTGAAGTGTACAGTAATATCTTCTCTGCTCAAGAACAAGCTATTTAATTGGACAGAGCTTCATCATACAGTACGACGGTTGGTAAGGGAGTTCTTTTCAGGGCCAAGTGGAAAGTGAATCTTCAGATTTCATTTAATTTAATCGAACATGCATTTAATTTCCTGAAGATAAGATTTTAGGCAAAGAGACCTAAAAACAAACAACAACTGAAGATGACTGCAGTACAGGCCTGGCAGAGCATCACCAGAGAAGATACCCAGCGTCTGGGTGGGGTCAATGGGAGCAAATGATACTGTATGTGACCAAATACTAAACATGAGTGCTTTATTTAGACTTAATATTGATCTGTCTCATTAGTTGTAGTGCCATGAGATAGGAGGACTATGTATGCAGATTGTTGTCATTTCTAAATGGCGAAACTAATTATGTACACAAATACCCTAAACGAAAGGGTAAAAAAGCAGGGAATATATACTTTAAAATATACATAAAAACATACTTCACATCTTACTTCTTTTGTTTGATTTCAAATCCAAACTAGTAGTATAGCGCCAAAAGAAGAACATAAAAATGCTTCACTGTCTCTATACTTACGGAGGGCACTGTAGACGGGAGAAAGGGAGGGCTGTGTGTTCTAGAAGAGTAAACATTATTCACAATGCATACTATAGGCTACATGCATCGAGGAGGAAATCAGGGATGCCAAAAGCACAAACACAGCAACATCATTCTATCTGTGTATCAAACAGCATGTAAAAACGCAACAACACACGGTGTGAAGAACATTTTGATCCAACCTAGATTGACACTGATTGTCGTGCTATTACAGGCAAATGGCAACACTTGGTCTGGAGGCGACAGGGCCATAATCATGTGTGACTGACACGGGTGGAGGGTATGGGCACAAAGGGAAGGGGAGAGATGGAGATGCGGAGGAGGCGCCAGGCTTGTTGTCTCCCCTACCATCTTCTCCGGCCCTGAGTGGCGAGACGCAGATGAACACGCTAGCTTGTGATAAAGGAGATGGAAGTCACTCAAAGGTAGAGCTGCTCTTTCATCTGATTCAAGACAATCATGTTGACTACGACTGCACGTTATTAGGCTACAAACGAACAATTTCACCACCCTATTGGGAATATTGAACTCTAACATCCTATATTTGGCAGTAATAGTAGCAGTGGTAATGCCACCTCTAGTAGTGGGAATAGTAGTAGTAGTAAAAGTAGTAGTAGTAGTAGTAGTAAAAGTAGTAAAAGTAGTAGTAAAGGAAGTAAAAGTAGTAGTAGTAGTAGTAGTAGTAGTAGTAGTAGTAGTAGTTAGTAGTAGTAGTAGTAGTAGTAGTAGTAGTAATAATAATAGTAGTAGTAGTAGTAGTAAAAGTAGTAATAGTAGTAGTAGTAGTAGTAGTAGTAGTAAAAGTAGTAGTAAAAGTAGTAGTAGTAGTAGTAGTAGTAGTAGTAGTAGAAAAAGTAGTAGTAGTGGTAGTAGTAGTAGTAATAATAGTAGTAGTAGTAGTAGTAGTAGTAGTAGTAGTAGTAGTAGTAGTAGTAAAAGTAGTAATAGTAGTAGTAGTAGTAGTAGTAGCCTAGTAGTAGTACCGTAGTAGTAATAGTAGTAGTAGTAGTAGTAGTAGTAAAAGTAGTAATAGTAGTAGTAGTAGTAGTAGTAGTAGTACCGTAGTAGTAATAATAGTAGTAATAATAGTAGTAGTAGTAGTAGTAGTAGTAGTAGTAGTAGTAGTAGTAGTAGTAGTAGTAGTAGTAGCAGTAGTAGTAGTAGTAGTAGTAGTAGTAGTAGTAGTAGTAGTAGTAGTAGTAGTAGTAGTAGTAGTAGTAGTAGTAGTAATAATAGTAGTAGTAGTAGTAGTAGAGGGTCATTTTGTTGCCATCCATTCATTGTTTATTGAGAGAGGTTATTTTCAGTTGACAGTTGGTGGTTGTCATCGCGGAGCGTAAAAGGAAACATTGAGAACCTGTCTCCACAGAGAATTAACCCCAGGAATGATGTAACTCACTGTAATTCAATTTAACTTTAACTCAATTTGGAATATCATATCATATTCAAATCTGCGACACAGCGAAATTCAATTTGTAAGGACAATTTAAGCTGATAGATAACTTGGAATAATGTTTACCGAGATATCCTGAAGTGAAGTTAAAAGCTTCTCCAAAACAATTAATGGTATTCCTTCAGTGATCCTGTTCGGGGCCTAGGGGGCCGTTTCAGAGTCAAGGGGGCCGTTTCAGAGTCAAAATACTGCATGTGTATTTAGGATTTCAGGGTTCAGGACCAATTCATCACAGTACCTCAAGCTACCATAAACGCCAGTCCAGAGTCCTCTGTAAGAAAATATTCCTCTATATTAACTTCCTTATCTACTACTCCCATCTTCCTTCCCTGTGAAGATACTCAGTGAAAAGTAATGCACAGTAAAACATTGGGGGGGGAAAATACACTCTCTCTCCACTCTTAAGCCACTGTGGCAGCCACACAAGCAGAAGCCTGTTGTAGCAGTGTGGTGATGTTAGCAGTGTGAGTCCAGGCAGGCTAACAGGCGGTGAGGAGGACACAGGGGTTAAGTGACTGGACAAACTGTTCCTGCCATGCAGCCCCCAGATAACGTATATGCATTACACGCATGGACGGAGAGACCCCGGCTTTATTACTGCAACCGGAGCCCCCCTCTAAACAAACGGACCGAACCTGCGAAGGATCCAAATCCCTCCATCTTCGTCTCTCTCTTAAGTTCAGTCTGCCTGCCTGGCAGATCAAACCCCTCAGATCTGATGGGAGCCGGGACCCTGTCAGGCTGCGTTCCATTACTTTAATCTTTTCAATTATTGTTACTGTTGTTATTCTGCATATTTTTATAAGGGGAAATGTTAGAAGTCAGCCGCTGATGGGGTTTTTTTTTTTTCTTCTTTGTGCGAGAGTGTGGATGAATGACCTAATTGATTCATCATGACACCGATACAGGGGGAAACTGGGTCTGACACGATGGCTCCGGTGAAGGGATATGCATTATTTTGCGTTTCCCCCCTCCCGTCTCTCTCTCTCTCTCTCTCTCTCTCTCTCTCTCTCTCTCTCTCTCTCTCTCTCTCTCTCTCTCTCTCTCTCTCTCTCTCTCTCTCTCTCTCTCTCTCTCTCTCTCTCTCTGGCCTTTCAATTCTCCCTCTCGGTGTCCAACGCTATTTCTTCCTCCCTCGCCAGATCGCTTCATTTCGAGCTTTTCTTGGCTCCCCCCCTGTCCTTCCTCTAATCTTATCGCTTGACTTGTGCCAGGCTATGAGACAGAGTTCAAGCTGTTTCCTGACTGAGTTCACCACTGTTATTTTGACTGGCTTCTCTGGCTCTTCCAGCTATACTGTACGATGCCCCATTACACTGATACTCGGCAAGCTATCACTATCACTGTAAGTGCTTCTCGGCTCAACCGGCTTGCTCTGTGATCCACAGCATAGGGCTTACGTCCAGAGATAACATACACCCCCCCCCCACCCACCCCCCTTGCTCCACCATCACAACCGATTATGATATAGTAGAAGGAGGCATCCAGCTAAAGATAAACTGACAAACACACCTCCAAGCTGATATTTCACCTCTCCATACCATTCTCCTCTCAATGCATAGGTACTACGTGCAGAGAAATAGGTGGTGGTGGTGGTGGTGGGGTGTGTATGGATAGAGATGATGTGAGAAAATGTAAAGAGTGAGATAGTACTAACTCTCCCACCAAAAGGGCCAGAGAGTGAGTGTTCAGTGTGACTCCCTGGCAGGGTTTGGTGGGAGTTTGAGAGGGTTTGTGGGCGTTTGAGATGGTTGGGTTGGAGTTCAAGACTGTAATAGGAAACAGTGTGACTCACCCCCACCCCCCCAACCCCTCCTCTCTTGTGTGCTTTGCCCCAGCTGCCTATCAAAAACTAATATCCTCAATTTTGACGCTTGTGTTGTCCTTTGAATTAGAAAGAATCTGTGTCTAATGCTATAAGCTGAACCTGGCTACCCCTGAACACCCCCTTCCCCCCCCTCCCCTCCTCCCCTCCTCCTTATCCCCACTTTTCCTCCCTGTCTCCCTCTTTCCCTCTCTCCCCTGTGATTGTCTGTCCAGCCTGCATCACAGAGACCCCAGGATTTAGAGACCTACAGCGTTCCGTTCCCGCCCTGCCCTCCCCCCTCCTCCCTCCCTCCCCCCTCCTCCCTCCCCTCCCCCCTCCCTCCCTCCCTCCCTCCCTCCCTCCCTCCCTCCTCCTGCCCCCAAATCCCCTCGCCCCCAGTCTCAGTCTCCCTCTTCCTTTCCCCCTTGTGCTCCTTTCCCTCTCTCCGGCTCTCCAGTCATTTTTTAAATACAGTAACACAATCTGAGGGAAAACTGATATAATCTTTTCTAAACTATAAAAGTCAGTCACCCGGAGAAACATCTGCACGGTCAAATTTAAAAACAAACTGTCAGGGAGTCGGATAACCCATAAAGAGAGCAGACGACTGGAGAGAGGGAGAAGTGGAGAGGGGGAGAGAGAGAGAGGGAGAGGGAGAGAGGGAGAGAGAGGAGTGGAGGGAGGGAGAAGTGGAGAGAGGGGGGGAGAGAGAGAGAGAGAAGTGGAGAGAGGGAGAGAGAGAGAGAGAGAGAGGGAGAAGTGGAGGGAGGGAGAGAGAGAGAGAGAGAGAGAGAGAGGGAGAAGTGGAGAGAGGGAGGGAGAGAGAGAGAGAGAGGGAGAAGTGGAGAGAGGGAGAGAGAGAGAGAGGGAGAAGTGGAGGGAGGGAGAGAGAGAGAGAGGGAGAAGTGGAGAGAGGGAGAGAGAAAGAGAGAGGGAGAAGTGGAGAGAGGGAGGGAGAGAGAGAGAGAGAGGGAGAAGTGGAGAGAGGGAGAGAGAGAGAGAGAGAGAGAGGGAGAAGTGGAGAGAGGGAGGGAGAGAGAGAGAGAGAGAGGGAAAAGAGGAAAATAGAGTAAGGAGAGTGAGGGAGGGGAGGGGGGGGTTTGTGTTGCTCACTGTACCCCTCTCAAAACACAGAGGTAGCGCACTCTATTTCTATCTCTGTTGACTCTTTCCTCATCACTCCATCAGTCCATTCCTGTCACGTCTTTCCCGCTCATAACTTATTGCGCTACATTTGGTCATTCAACAGCAAGTATTCTATATTTATTTTATACTGAACTATTGAAACTATTGAACTATTTCATTTCAAGGAGACCACTCTGCATACATCATTTCCAAACCTCAGAGGAGTTCTGTCTACGGTGAGGAGGCTATCATTTAGAACGTTTAATAAATCCTGCTTTCGCATTTCTATGGTGGGATAGACTATGTTTGGATTCACACTGATTAGGGCATTATGAGTCAAACCCCACACAGTGGGCATGGAGGACGGTCCCTCTGTTTTTGAGCTCAGGCAGTAGATGGATTTAATTGATTTAATGGCTGTAGATTGGGAGAGCAATAGCACTGACATGGGGTGGACAGGACACTTCAACGAAGTCAAGTGTGTCACAGTACCTCAACTCCCCAATACAGAGACAGTGGCTGTCAGTGTGCACAATGCCCTGGTAGTGTCTATACAAAGGCAAACACACACACACACACACACACACACACACACACACATACACACTCACAAGCACATACACACACTCACACACATGCAGAAATGCACACGCATGCACGCATGCACGCATGCAC
>NC_137677.1:8534865-8542365 GCF_963989245.1 Nansenia antarctica | reverse complement strand
GGGGCAACATAAAGAGATCAAACGACGGTGTCCACTGACTCGTGCCTATAGGATCATGTCGTGTCCCATACAGAGCATTAGCGGATTGACACTATCACTCTGGCAAGCTGGCAGAGCCACTTTCACACATAATTACAGGCTCTCATTTCCCCCCAGCGACAGAACAGGTGCAGATGTGGTAGGGAGGGAGGGAGGGAGGGAGGGAGGGAGAGAGGGGGGGAATACCCCAGGACCACTGTCTCCATGGGCTTAGGCCCTTTTCCTGGCTCTGAGAGGCCTGTATTGACGGAGACAGGGACGCCAGGCGCTATAAATCACTGTGAACGTGTAAATGCCACCTCGCCACATTCCGACCACGAAGAACAGGGGGCCAAAACTGCTACAAGTTCCTTTCTCTTTCTGTTGGTGTTGTTTTAAGGCCACCCCCCTCCCACGCACACAATCCCTGCCTGTTTTCTTTTCTTCTGGCGCTCTCTCTCTCTCTGTCTCTTCCCTCTCTCTCTCTCTCTCTCTCTCTCTCTCTCTCTCTCTCTGTCTCTGTCTCTGTCTCTGTCTCTCTCCCGCTCTCTCACTCTCTCTCGCTCCCTCTCACTCTTTCTCGCCATCCCTCAGCTCTCCCAAGAAGCTAATAGCTTAATGTGAGGAAGAATGTTCCGGGTTTCCTGTGAATTCCGCCATTAGTCATCGAAATGACCTTTGTGTTTCTCCGCTTTCCCTCCCCTGTCACAAACGTTGTGTGCTCTGGAACAGCGGCTGCCAGGGGAGGGTGGGGAGGGTGGGGAGTGTGTGTGTGTGTGTGTGTGGGGGGGGGGGGGGAGTAAATAAGAACCAGAGGTGAGGGGTGGGGGGTCATGTGGAAGCTCCCCCACTCAGCAGGGAGCTGGGGTAGGCCCCCAGTACTTACCCCCTGACACTGGATGGTTAACTGGGAGAGAGGAGGGAGGGCGGGGACTGTGGACTGGGGAGAGAGAGAGAAAGAGAGAGAGAGCGAGAGAGAGAGAGAGAGAGAGAGAGAGAGAGAGAGAGAGAGCGAGAGAGAGAGAGAGAGAGAGAGAGCGAGAGAGAGAGAGAGAGAGCGAGAGAGAGAGAGAGAGCGAGAGAGAGGGCGAGAGAGAGAGAGAGAGAGAGTTTGTGTTGCCATCAGTGTAATTGAATTTATGTTCCTTTCGGCATAAATAACCATCGCGATCACTTGCTTACACAGTACCGTCACCCGATTGGCAGGTTCAATAAAGTTTGTTTAGTTTTGATTAGACAGAGAGTCACAGAGAAAGGGGCCATTATTTAAGTGCAGTTGCAACAATTACTTAGGAAGAAAAACCCTAAGTTGGCCTTGTGTGGACGGAGACAATTAGTAAGTTGCTTTGGGAGTGAGGGGGCAGGGTTTGAATCAAAGGGGAAACCGACAGGGACAAATTTAGCTCTGAATGATGCAATATGCGGATTCAAACTGGGAATAGGTTTGGGAATGTTCAGCCAATTATTTATAGAACAGATTGTAAACAACAGGGAATAGGCTTTGGCACAGATGTTTACGGAATTGGTGACGTTCCCAGGGTCTTCTTTGAATATTATCGACGGACACAGTGAATGACTGGTCTTCTATGGACACACACTTTAACTTTAACAGTGAATGACTGGTCTTCTATGGACACACACTTTAACAGTGAATGACCGGTCTTCTATGGACACACACTTTAACTTTAACAGTGAATGACCGGTCTTCTATGGACACACACTTTAACAGTGAATGACTGGTCTTCTATGGACACACACTTTAACAGTGAATGACTGGTCTTCTATGGACACACACTTTAACTTTAACAGTGAATGACCGGTCTTCTATGGACACACACTTTAACTTTAACAGTGAATGACTGGTCTTCTATGGACACACACTTTAACAGTGAATGACTGGTCTTCTATGGACACACACTTTAACAGTGAATGACTGGTCTTCTATGGACACACACTTTAACAGTGAATGACTGGTCTTCTATGGACACACACTTTAACAGTGAATGACTGGTCTTCTATGGACACACACTTTAACAGTGAATGACTGGTCTTCTATGGACACACACTATAACTTTAACAGTGAATGACTGGTCTTCTATAGACACACACTTTAACTTTAACAGTGAATGACTGGTCTTCTATGGACACACACTTTAACAGTGAATGACTGGTCTTCTATGGGCACACACCTTAACTTTAACAGTGAATGACTGGTCTTCTATGGACACACACTTTAACTTTAACAGTGAATGACTGGTCTTCTATAGACACACACTTTAACTTTAACAGTGAATGACTGGTCTTCTATGGACACACACTTTAACAGTGAATGACTGGTCTTCTATGGACACACACTTTAACAGTGAATGACTGGTCTTCTATGGGCACACACCTTAACAGTGAAAACCACCATCTCGTTGAGTGCCAAGCTATTACAGAAGCCTGGGGTCCAGTCACGCTTCTGGTTGCCATTGCTGATCGTCGCTAATGTGATCGCTCGGTGCTCACACAGGCACAATAAGGCTTGGATCCAAATGAGTTTACTTGATCATTAGTCGGTGGAAATTAGCAGTCAATTATAGCTAATTGGCCGGTGAATAACACGCGCAATGTGTGCCGGTCCGAGCCGTCCAATGATTGTCAGTGTAGCAGTGGGTCACATGACCCCTCAGTGGCCCTATACCAGGCCTTTTACCTACCCCTGCACCCCCCACCCCCCCACCCCACCTCACACCCCCCCACCCCCACATCAAAGACCATCAATCTCCCACAGTACAGGGGGAAAGGCAAATATTTAGAGAAGGACTGAGCCCCCATAAATCTGTTGTGGGAGAGAGAGAGAGAACATGATACATCCCCAGCCCCCCCCACCCCCCAGGCCTCCCCCACAGCCCCCCCCCCCCCGCCACCCCCCACCCCCAGTCCCACAGCAGCCTGAGGAGCTGACGGCCAGAGGAAGCAGAAGGAAGGCCAGAGGAACCAGAGAGGAAGAAAGCAGCTCTGTGCCAACACCAGCGAGGAAGAGGATGGAGCGCAGCAGATTAGCTGCTAAGGAGAGCCCTCCCACGGGTTACACACACACACACACACACACACACACACACACACACACACACACACACTGGTATACAAGCTGAGGCACACACACACATACCCACATACACATACACACACACACACACACACACACACGCACACAATGGTGAGGCCTTTGATTTACTATAACAACTCTTGGTTCCACTCGAGTCTTATATTATAACATTACCAGGTATTTATGTCCTTTTTCATTTGGAAACTATATGGCTTTTAGTCATAAAGACAGGAAGGCTGTGTTGACAGTCCAGGGGTCAGAGGTCACAGGGAGAGTAAATTGAGGGCAGATGAGATCCTGGACAAAACCAAGGCCAATTTATAGAAGAAATGCACTAGAGAGAATAGAGGCATGCTTCACACACACACACACACACACACCCGACAGACACAGACGCAGACAGGCACATACACACACACACACACACACACACAGACGCAGACACACACACACACACACAGACGCAGACACACACACACATACACACACACACACACACACACACACACACAGACACACACACACACACACACACACACACACATAGACACACACACACACAGCTGTTTGGCTTCTTTCTTAGAAACGACACAGAAAAAGAAATCAATCACACACAATGCAATGTGTCTCTGGGAGAAAAATAACACATCCAAACACACATCTTAAACGCTCTTCACATTTGTAAAATGTGAATGCCATGAGATTGTTGCCTTGGCCATCGGTCCATTGCTTTAATCAATAGTTCCCATTCTCTCGTGACCACAAAGAAATGCTTACATTTATGTAAGCTCACAAATGTATGTATACAAAGACACACACACACACACACACACACAGACAGACAGACACACACACACACACACACACACACACACACCCCAACCACCCACTCACACCCACCCTCAGTCATCTGTCAGGGTGGTGTGAGGGATTTATGGGGATTTGCAGGGCTCTGGACGCCCCTGTTGGCTGAGGGAGGGTCCCAGGGGACAGATCCCTGGACACAGAGTCCTGTCCTGCTAGGAGAGGTCTGGAGGCTGACACACTGAGGCTAGGAGAGGTCTGAAAGCTGACACACTGAGGCTAGGAGAGACAGACTGACAGACTGAGGCTAGAAGAGACGGACTGACAGACTGAGGCTAGGAGAGACAGACTGACAGACTGACAGACTGAGGCTAGGAGAGACAGACTGACAGACTGAGGCTAGGAGAGACAGACTGACAGACTGACAGACTGAGGCTAGGAGAGACAGACTGACAGACTGAGGCTAGGAGAGACAGACTGACAGACTGACAGACTGAGGCTAGGAGACACAGACTGACAGACTGAGGCTAGGAGAGACAGACTGACAGACTGAGGCTAGGAGAGACAGACTGACAGACTGACAGACTGAGGCTAGGAGAGACAGACTGACAGACTGAGGCTAGGAGAGACAGACTGACAGACTGACAGACTGAGGCTAGGAGAGACAGACTGACAGACTGACAGACTGAGGCTAGGAGAGACAGACTGACAGACTGACAGACTGAGGCTAGGAGAGACAGACTGACAGACTGACAGACTGAGGCTAGGAGAGACAGACTGACAGACTGACACACTGAGGCTAGGAGAGACAGACTGACAGACTGAGGCTAGGAGAGACAGACTGACAGACTGAGGCTAGGAGAGACAGACTGACAGACTGACAGACTGAGGTTAGGAGAGACAGACTGACAGACTGACAGACTGAGGCTAGGAGAGACAGACTGACAGACTGAGGCTAGGAGAGACAGACTGACAGACTGAGGCTAGGAGAGGTGAGGCTGACAGACTGACAGACTGAGGCTAGGAGAGACAGACTGACAGACTGAGGCTAGGAGAGACAGACTGACAGACTGACAGACTGAGGCTAGGAGAGACAGACTGACAGACTGAGGCTAGGAGAGACAGACTGACAGACTGACAGACTGAGGTTAGGAGAGACAGACTGACAGACTGACAGACTGAGGCTAGGAGAGACAGACTGACAGACTGAGGCTAGGAGAGACAGACTGACAGACTGAGGCTAGGAGAGGTGAGGCTGACAGACTGACAGACTGACAGACTGAGGCTAGGAGAGACAGACTGACAAACTGAGGCTAGGAGAGACAGACTGACAGACTGAGGCTAGGAGAGACAGACTGACAGACTGACAGACTGAGGCTAGGAGAGACAGACTGACAGACTGACAGACTGAGGCTAGGAGAGACAGACTGACAGACTGACAGACTGAGGCTAGGAGAGACAGACTGACAGACTGGTGGAGTGAGTAGCTAGGCCCAGCGGGACCCTGGGATAGAGACATACCTTAACACAAGTGGAGGATGGGCCCCACACACACACACACACACACACACACATCCTGAATACTGACACAAACACACACAAACATGCAAGCACACCGCACACACACGCACACACACACACACACACACACACACACACACACACACACACACACACACACACACACACACACAGAGCTCCACCACCACAGCTGCCATATTCATGAGTTGGAGCAGGGTTGACACATTACCATCGGCCCGGCTCCCTCCTTTGTTCTTGGGGTTCGTTGGCATTCTTGCCCGCCTGTCTCCCTGAAATGTCAGGTCTCTGTAGACTTGTATATGTGGAGCATCAATGTCAATAATTAGGAATACAACAGGATGGCAGCCTTCAGACTCTTTGCACAAGACGTTGTTTTTGTGGCTTTAATCTTCTTCTTTTTTTTCCTCTTCACACCTGTCTTTCTCTTTAACAAACCCTGCATACGATCTCACACTTTTTCTCCTTAGTGACGTTTAGGACGCTGTTTTTATGTTTTTTACCGAGCAACCCTCTATTTTTGGAGTCTTGTTTTCTCAAATGTTTTATTCCAGTTCTTCTGTTTGTGTGCAGGGCCCCCTCCCTCATCTCTCCCCCCTTCCCTCTCTCCTCTCCTCCCTCTGTTCCTGGGGTCCGCGGGCTCCCTGCTCCCTCTCAGCCGTCTCTCTGTGAGGAAGGCTGGGCCACCGTTGACCTGACGGACAAGCTTCTCTAGTCTAGTTGAACATTATTCTGTTTAACACACTATATCCACCTCATTTTTCTGGTTTTCTGCTCGAAATGACATGCCCACAGTGAATATAGAATATCTCCACAATCACAAGGGCCTTCATAATGATATTGTTATCAAATGAAAGCTAACACCTGTGGGGTGGCTGTAGAAGTGTCAGAATCAAAATCTATGTTACTGTGTCAGAGCAAATAGAGCTAGAACATTATAAAACATCTCAAATTCAGTCTCCGCCTAAAAAAAAAACAGCTTTTACAGTGAATATCACCTTGGAAAACTGATAACGAAGCCCAAATCATCTAGGAATCAGTACTCCAGGGTCTTATTAGTACTTGTGCCAAAGTCGATGCTAGTAATGTGAGCAAATGCAACTTTGTACCTGTTTTAGTACAGGTATGTTTAGGCAGACACCTATATGTTTAGGCCATTTGGAGATATTTTGGCACCATCTTTGACCTTTGACCTTTCTCATTTTTTTGGGTTGGCCGACCAATGGTATGGAAATTCGGCGTTGAAACTGGACATGACACATTCTCCAGTTGGAGAAAACTGGATGTGACTTAGGCCGTGTTTACCGTCTCGGGGGGGAAATGGTGGCATCGTATTGCATGCAAAGTTGTGAAAAAAATGTGATATCGATGAAGAGAATTGATCGAGGTAAACTCTTTATATCACTTCGGATCCACATGGGGGTCCGTTGGCTCCTATGAGGTTAAGTCCATACGTGATACACTCATACACACAGCCCTACAGGGGCTACATCTTGTAATTGAGGTACATACAGAACAACTGGATTATCAAAGCATTCTGAGGTAATATAATATAATGTCTGCATTTTGCTGACGCTTTTAGCCAAAGCGACTTACATTGCAGTGAGTTCATACATTTCTCAGTATATATGGTCCCAGCAGATATATGTGACGACAGCTGGTGAAAGGGGGAACAAGTCGACAACCGACCAAAATGTTCAGGACTTTTATTCCGAAACAATGAAAATAAATGTCAACGTTGTTGAAAATCAATGACACGCTCACCAGTCGACTAACACAGCTTGTTTTGTGAGCCTGCTAACAATGTAAAGTAGTATTCTAGTTCACTAGGTAGTAGTGTGGGGATTACTCATTGCATTGCAATATTTCGGCTTGACTAGCGAGCGTGTCATTGAATTTCAACAACGTTGACATTTTATTTACATACATTTTTCAGAATAAAAGTCGAAACATTTGGTCGGTTATTCCTGCTTCCAGCTGCTGTCACATACAGTATAGCAGGCCTGAAGTAGGCCTGGTCATTGTTTTTTTAGTTTTTTTTGTTTTTT
>NC_137677.1:8506670-8521670 GCF_963989245.1 Nansenia antarctica | reverse complement strand
CAGACAGACAGGACAGCCAGACAGACAGGACAGACAGACAGACAAACAAACAGACAAGACAGACAGGACAGACAGGACAGACAGACAAACAAACAGACAGACAGACAGATAAACAGACTCCTTGGAGAGGAGACAGTTTTCTTCGCCATGGAAATATTATGATATGAGTTTTTGCAATCTTTTTTTTATGGGCCAAGGAGTTTTATTGTTGTCCAAACATTTAGAGTGCCGAGGTATTAGACAATGTGGAGAAAGCAGCTGAAGGAGAGGGGGGAGGGAGGGCTGAGAGGAGGGGGAGGGGGGGGGGGTGCATGCATGGAAAGACAGAGTGTTCAGTGTCAGGGTTACATTTCAAACTTCAGCATTGTCAACACTTTCACTCCTCTGCCTCTCTCTCTCGCTCTCTCTCTCGCTCTCTCTCTCTCTTTCTCTCGCTCTCTCTCTCACTCTCCCTCTCTCTCTGTGGCCTCGCCTCGCCAATCCTTTGAACAGGATGGGGTTTACCATTCGGAACAGGAGCGCAAGTCTTCCCGGTGCCAAAACCACTCCGACTTTACAACACATGGAACCTGCGAACACGACACCGGGAGCCCATGAAAAACAACATGCAGGACCAATTCTGTCATGGCTGCCTTCTGCCATCTGAAATGAATGTTCTCACTCCAGCCCGCTTGATGTTGTTATACGTTTCAGCCTGTCTACAGTACCTCCAAGGTTTTGGATTTCCACCACATACTTTCGCCACCTCCTTTTTTGAGGTGAACGTCCTGTGTAAAGTTGTGTAAACATATTACAACATAGCCTAAACACAGGGCTTGTTATTCAAAAAAGATGCTACGCTTTGAAATAAATACATTTAGGTTTTTTTCACTCTGTGAAGCCTGTATATTTACCATGTGTGTGGGTGGGAGAGAGCATGAGGAGAGTGGGCATGAGTAGTGTGTGTGTGTGTGTGTGTGTGTGTGTGTGTGTGTCGGTGCATGTGCGTGTGGGTGTGTGTGTGTGTTTGTGTGCGTGTGCGTGCGCGTGTGTGTGTGTGTGTGAGTGCGAGACAGTACACGTGTGCTCGTTCACTGCTGGCGTACGACGGCGGCCGTCTCTCTGCAGCCAGAGAGAGAGAGCTCCTCCTGAGGCTGAGCAGACACAGTAACATGGTTGGACGGACTCCTGGTTCTCCTGCGGCCTGCCGGTGTTTGGGTTTCCTCCGGCCTGATGACAGCTCCCTCCTCTGGAGCACGGCAGCCCTCCTTCCCACAGCAGCGCCACAAACCATCCACCAAGCACTCCAGCCAGCCACTCTCCAGGAAGAGCCGTCACAGAGAGAGAGAGAGAGAGAGAGAGAGAGAGAGAGAGAGAGCGAGAGAGAGAGAGAGAGAGAGAGAGAGAGAGAGAGAGAGAGAAGCCAAGCCACTGAACGAGTTCACTGACTCTTCTCAGGAGAATCACGACCCCCCACGCTCTGAAGATGTTAAAGCCAAAGCCGAACCTAAGCCAAAAAATGTTACTCTTGTGTATTTGGAATGAACGCAATGGATGTAATAAAAGCAATCCTGATTTCGATTCTGATTCAGGGAAAATAACTGAATTGCCACAGCCCCTCAAGGTAAAAGTAACCAAATGAGTCATTCATTACGGACTCTTCAGGACAATGAACATGGCTTGACCACGGTGAACTCCTCACCCTTGGACCTATGAAACACCACACTGAGCTTCCGAAACGTGTAGCTAGCCAGTCCTATACGGACCGCGTGGAGCGTCAAGGGTTCCTTTGTTGCGCTGTAGAACTGGCTGGACACACACTTTAGGTGATGTGAACGTCATCTGTTTGGGCTGGAACATATACGGTTGGAGTACAGTATGTCTGAAGTGTATTGGCGGAATACAAAATGTTATTCTAGGCTCATTCTAGCGCAGCTACTTGATTAATAAAGTCATTTGGGTCTACTGTACACCTCTCTCTGCAGCCCATAAAAAGAGAAGAGAAACCTCAGGAAAAATGTGCAAATGTAAGCTCTTTCAAGAATAACAATGAACCGGCGAATAGAATCGCCACGTTCGGGAACGGAAAACTGATCAAAAGAGGATAAAACAGCTATGCGGGAAATACGAGATGCTTTTGATTAATCCCCAAAGATAGGTGTCTCTGTGGACTGGAGCTTAAGAGCCTTGCTCACACTGTCACGGGGAAAACGCAAACGCACACACACATACACACACACACACACACACACACACATATATATACACACATACACACACACACACACCGCAGTCCCAATCTCTCTGACCACCCAGCCATTGCCCCCAGCCCCTGGCCCTCACCCCACTCAGGGGTGCTAAAGCTTGGGGAAAGCTACACCGTTCACTTCCTCTCCCTCCCTCCCTCCCCTCCCCCCTCCTCTCCCCCCGGTCCTCCTGCTCCATGTCGTAACAACTCGTAAAGGTGCGAGACTTTGACCCCTCCCTGTAAAAAGCCCCCCAGCCCCTGGAGGCAGCTGCTGTGTATGGCTCCCAGTCCTTACTGCCCTCTGAAGGGAGGGAGGGGCAACTGGTAAACTCACACAAACACACAGACAGATACACACACACAGTTAAACACACACACACACACGTACACACAAATGCAGACACAGACATTATGCTCACACGCAGACAGATACACACATACACAAATGAACACAAGCACACACACACACACGCACACACACACACGCACACACACACACACACGGATGCACACACACACACAGATGCACACACACACACACACACACACACACACACACAGATGCACATACAGACACATGCACACACATGCAAGTGTGCACAGACACACACACACACACACACACACACAAAGCCCAGACATGCAACAATATCAATGATTCATGTGGAATATTGAGACATGTGTTGTCATGGTTATGACCATGAGGCAGCATTATATTCCCTAGAGATGAGAGGTCTATGGTCTGTAGACACCCTGTGAAAGGTAAATCATATATATTACTGTGTGCTCCCTACAGTGAAGGCTGGTGGAGGTAGAAATACAAATATATAGAAAGATACCTACTTTTTACCAATCTATTGAATAGATTGTGTTTTGATAAACCATTTGCTGAAGTAATAATTTGAATGTTGTTAGACCTCAGGCACTATTGGGTTAAACTGGCTGTAATTGAAACCGGAAACAACAGACGCTGCTAACAGCTAGCGGCTAACAAAGCACATAGCTTCGAAGGTCTAAACTGTATTTTAACAGTGGCGGGCGGTGCATTTCACACCTAGACCTTCAGTGATGTCCGACACATTCCTACCTGAATTATTCTACCTCTTAATACCATCGTTATGACGCCATGGCTCTAGAAACTAGACAGAAACACAGTATAACCGGGCGTTGCATCACCTTAACATAGTCAGACAAGTACAACAGAGTTATATTAATATTTCCGAAGCATTTTTCATCAATAAATCCGCATTTACAATGAAGAGTGTTAAACTAACATCTTTAAGATCGCTACATTACCCACGTCTGTCGTCTCGTCCACCATAATAGCGACAAAGGGTGCCTTTTTAATCTCCATTTTGATCTCTTCTTCCATCACTTCAGCAATAGCAAAAATCAGGTCGTTTTGTATTTTGCCTGACGTCCCAGTAAACACTTTGTTTGTGGACAGGTGGTAATGTAAATCTGGGTTGTTTTCAGCCAGAAAAGAAAGAAGCTCAACGTAGTTTCCTCTGTTTGTGGACTTGGCGCTTTCATTGTGTCCCCTAAATGAAAGTTATTGTTTACCCAAAAACAGGACACAATCGATCAGTATTATCGATCAGTCAACGAAAGCTTTCGTTGTAAGGCTCCGTTTCCCTGCGCACTTTCAAAAGTTTCACATCTACCGGCATAGTTCCGCATCTCAATAGTGAATATCAATAGTGCGTATCAATAGTGCGTATCAATAGTGCGTATCCAATCAAAAGACGTGCTGGGTGCTGACATCATTGAGCCTTACAGCAGGCGCCGTTGTTGCTTTTGCTCGCATCTACGTAGGTTTACTAGGTACGCCACAGGTTTTCTCGTTCCAATGTTAAGTTACAGGTCGAATCCGCAGCACCGTTTAATGTGAAGGCGGGCAGATTTTTGAGCCCCCTAGCAACACATTTTGATTGGATAAAAGCTCTAACATAAAGGCCAGCCCTCCAAATCTCAATCGGAGACTGGAAGCAGCGCAACCAAGAGGAAAGCTATGAAATGAAGAGAATAGACTATGGGGAATCATTAATACATATTTGTGGAAAATATATATTAAAATAAAATGTATATTCTGATGATGTTTAGGCCAGCAGAGAAGGCCTTGCTGGCCCTGACGGCACACCACTGTATTTTAATAACATCACAACATGCTGATATAACATCAACATGCTAAAAACACATATCTACACATACTTACATGATCACACAGTCCTTGCTTTTGAACACGTCCTAAAATGAAAGTATGTTTACAAGCAGGGCTGCCAAGTTTCACCAAAACTTTGGAGTGAGATTTTTTGCCGGTGGAGCGACGCTGAGCACGTTTGGCAGCAGCGGCCCGTCTCTCCCACCCAATTATTATTATTATTATTATTATTTTTGCTAGTTTCCTACAATTTTACATCATAATAAACCAGCACAAGAAATGAAAACAATTGGAAAATTGTATAAAACAAGACAAATTCAGACAGTAATAAAAATATATTATATTTATTATCATCTATCTATAAATAAATAAATCATGTAACATCAGAATAACTCTTTTAACTGTCAATCAACCATGTAACATATTAATCACTCTTTTAATTGTCAATCAACCATGTAACATATTAATCACTCTTTTAACTGTCAATCAACCATGTGACCTATAAAGTTACAACATCTTATGCAGTACAACAACCCCAACCCTTACAAGCGGTGTTCATAACTCTGTGTTGTAGGTGTTTGTGGCAGATTGTGATGCCTTAATAACAGAGGTAGGGGGCTCCCACTTGAAACATTCTGGCTCGAGGCCAGCCATCTTCACCGTCATGATGGATGAAAGGGTTCCATCAAGAGCCAGACTGTTACGGGTTTTGGTTTTGTTCAGCCCCACCACGGAGAACACTCGTTCTGCATCAGCATTTGAATGCGGAAGTACCAAAACCAATTTGGCAATATGAGAGAGCCTCCCAAATCTGCTCATCCCGTTCACCTTAGAAAAATGCACATAGGAAGCCTAATTACTCAAGGATTTTCTTATCTCTCTTTCAGCAAGTTGATTAAGTCAATGTGTAGTATGTCGAAGGGTGCAGAATAATTATTACCTTATTCTTCGAATGAGGTGAGATTTGCACGTTTTGGCCGTCCGCTTCATGCTGCAGCTCGCGTGAACACAGATGCAACGCTCGTCTACCGCTCCGACTGCGCACGCGCAAGCATAATAACGCGAGTGCAGAAAGAGGACGTCACGAAACTCATGTCCGGTAGCTTTCTTTCAAGGAATTTCAAAAACAAAAGTCCCGTAAAACAAATAGTTATTTCTCGCCGTGAGAAATAGAGTTGCGGCGTGAGAGCGTGAGAACTGGTTGAAATGTGTGTGTCTCACGGTGATTGCGTGAGACTTGGCAGCCCTGTTTACAAGCCATGTATTACTTACCCAGTAGCCTCCAGAAAACAATAACAATGAATCCATTCCACAAAGCATACATATTTAGTGATCTGTAAACTGTTGTTTATTACATTGAGTGGGCACTTCAAACTTCAAGTTGCGTGTTATGAAAAAAAGGAAATATTACATTTTGGCAAGAAAACGTTTGAGAGCTATTTATAGCCGTTTCACGGATGCGGGTGGTTTACGGTTTCACCGGCTGCCGTCAGAATGTCTATTTAACGTCACTAGAGAAAGGTGGTTTGTTGGCGGTACTGGTGAAAGGGGGAAAGGGTGAAAGTCCGACCAAATGTTCAGAATTGTGTGTACTACTGCAGTGCACGGATTTTTTTTCCCAACGTTTAGCCTACTGGAAAAGTGCTATACAAATAAAGATTATTATTATTATTGTTATGGATAGATACTGCAGAGCGGGTTTGATTGAACGAGAGGCCCAGAGTGCAGACTGCATGGGCCACGTGTGGGAGCAGTAGCAGGCGCAGCAGAGAAGGGTCAGAGGTCACGTAGGGTTTGGGTTTCCTGCTCCCAGACTCCAGCGGAGCTCCAGTCAGAACCCTGCCTCCAGCACACAGAGCCCCCTGCTCCCTCCACTGGCAAAATATTAGTGTTGAAGCAATGCGGAGATGGGGAACGGGGAGAGGGGTTTGTGTGTGTGTGTGTGTGTGTGTGTGTGTGAGAGAGAGAGACAGAGAGAGGAAAGAAGAGAGAGGGGAGAGGGGAGAGGGGAGAGGGAGAGGGGAGAGGAGAGCAATGGCGTTACGCTGTGTTACTGAGACACACAGTCAGCCCCACACTCATCCATTCTCAGCCCTGCACCACTACTGGACATGCAGAAGCTGTCTGCTGTCTTCAACCACACACGAACAAGCATCTGTGGACAGGCGAGTACATCAGAACATCTGTCTCTCTCCCTCTGTGTGTGTGTGCATCTGTGTGTGTTTGTGTGTGTGTGTGTGTGTGTGTGTGTGTGTGTGTGTGTGCACGCGCCTGTGTGTGTTTGTGTGTCTGTCCGTGCATGCATGTGTCCATGCCTGTGTGTGTCTGTGCCTGTGTGTGTGTGTGTGTGTGTCCGTGCCTGTGTGTGTGTGTGTGTGTGTGTGTGTGTGTGTGTGTCGTGGCGAGAGGGGCTGTGCTCCCACAGCAGAGCTCTTTATAAACACATCAGTTGGGCTGACAGCGCGCAGCGGGGGCAGAGAGCAAGGGAGAGGGCCGGGACACAGGCCTCATAAAAAATCACTTCTAATTTATTTCCCCCCAAATTGGAAAGTGCACGCTCACACCTGACTAAATCATCATGCGTCAACTGGAGACGACCCCCCACTGCACACAGGCGAAACCCAATCCCAGCTTTTGCCTGCGCCGGGCCCGGGCCAGACCGAGGCAGAGAAAACACACGGATCGCGGCGGTACGCTCCTTAATGGGTTCTGCAGATGTGCTGCTCCTGATAGCCCCCTCGCTCAATCTGGCCCCTGCTAGTCAACAGGGCTTTATCAAATGTGTCATTTCACCCCTTCTTTTTTGGGGGGGGGAGGGGGGAGCTGGTGTGGCCCCGCCGTGCCCCCTTCCCCCCGCCGTCTTTCCCTCCTTCCCCCCTTCTTCTTCTTCCCTTCTTCCCTTCCTTTGCTTTTTCTCGCGTAGTTATTTCCCTCTCTTCCACCCCCCCCCCCTCCCCCCCTCCCCCCCCTCCCCCCCCCCCCCCCTCCCCCCCCCTCCCCCCCTCCCCACCTCCCCCCCTCCTGCGCGCTCGCGCGTTCCCTCCTCCATCTCATCTGTCACTTCCAGCCCAGTTGGCGTCTTGGAGAGTTCTGGGGGTCTATGCTCAGCATGCTTCTGGGAGAGAAAAAAGAGGAGTCTCTCTCTCTCTCTCTCTCTCTTTCGCTCTCTCTCTCTCTCTTTCGCTCTCTCTCTCTCTCTTTCACTCTCTCTCTCTCTCTCTCCCGCTCTCTCTCTCTCTCTCTCTCCCGCTCTCTCTCTCTCTCTCTCTCTCCCGCTCTCTCTCTCTCTCTCTCTCTCTCTCTCTCTCTCTTTCGCTCTCTCTCTCTCTCCCGCTCTCTCTCTCTCTCTCCCGCTCTCTCTCTCTCTCTCTCTCTCTCCCCGCTCTCCCGCTCTCTCTCTCCCGCTCTCTCTCTCTCCCGCTCTCTCTCTCGCGCTCTCTCTCTCTCTCTCTCCCGCTCTCTCTCTCTCTCTCTTCTGCTCTCCCTCCAGCCTGCCAGCCCCCCCCCTTCTCTCTCTCCCCCTCTCTCTCTCTCTGTCCCACTCTCTCCCTCCCTCCCTCCCCTCCCTCCCACTCCCCCTCTCTATCTCTCTGGGGCCCCACCCCCTGGCCCTAATGTGGAACACACATGTTATTATTCGGCATTAGACACGGCTATCATAAACTTGACAAACACTAAACAAACAGCGCAGGTGGCCCGCCTGGGCCGGGGTGTCTGGGGGGGGCCGGGGGGGTGGGAGGGTGGGGGGTGGGAGGGTGGGAGGGTGGGAGGCCGGGGGGTTGGGAGGATGGGGGGTGGCTTGCTGGGGGGTGGGAGGGTGGGGGGTGGGAGGGTGGGTCTAGTGATGTCGCAGTAGTGTGGCCCCCCGGGGGAGAACAACAAAAAAGGGAGGGGGGGGGGGAAGCCCACCCAGAGACACTAGCCAAGTACAGCACTGATACAGTGCTGAAACACAGGCGAGCACAGCATGGGTAGCACACCAGGGGAGGCTGGCGGAGGTAGAAATCGGAGGATCGCTGTAATGCACGGGGGACGGGAATGACACGTGTCTGGTACCATTCCTCATTCCGTTCCATGTGTTACCATGAGCCAGTCCTCTTATGTCTACCTACCCCCAGCCTCCCCTGGAACACACAACACAATACAACCTACGCACGGCCCAAGCCACACACCACAGCAAAGACGACAGAAGAAAATAATACGAAAAAAACCCGGAATCCACTAACACGAAACACAGCTTTTCTGGACACCATTTTTCCGGTGCAGAAGAAAACACATAATTACCTCTACACACAGCACACACACACACACACACACACACACACACACACACACCACACACACACACCACACCACAGACCAGGCAGGCAGGCTCTGTGACAGCAGCATCTGTGTGCTTGCTGACTAGCCAAAGACTGCATAGTTGGGGATGGTTTACAGAGCAGCCATGCATGTTAACAACCAAACACTGACTGTTGACCTTTCACCTCTCTCTGTACTACACCAGGCCGTTGCTCTACCCCTCTCATTATCATTATCTAATGAAATCTCTTTGGCTGGGAGTTAACACACTAACTAACTGCATGGATGACCGTTGACTCTGAGATGGTCAAACCAAAACAGAGAAGAGAAGTGAGGGGAGGAGGGAGGGAGGGGAGAAGGGAGGGAGGGGAGAAGGGAGGGGAGCCGACCATGCATACGTATACAGTCCCACAAAGTGTCACATGTCGTACACAAAGGTACAAACTGCTATTAAGACACACACTCAGACACAGGCACAGACACACACACACATACACACACACACACACACACACACACACAGATACAGACACACACACACACACACTCATATGCACGCACACACACACAGGAATAGAGAAATACATCATATCAAACACAAGCGGATTGAACTAACAGTCACATGATGCAGTCGTATCTACACAGTCAACACTTAGCGTTAAGGGCCCATGCTCTGGTCTAGGCATCTAGGCGTGTGTGTGTGTGTGTGTGGGGGGGGGGGGTTATTGCAGATAGTAGGGAGGGGTGTGTGATGATAGGGTCACATGGAGCGGCTTTACACACTCAACCTGTGTCCCAGGGGTCAGGAGGGGATGGCACTAGGGTCAAAGAGGACACAAATCTCTCTCTCTCTCTCTTTCTCTTTTACCCCCTCTCTCTCTCTCTCTCTTTCTCATCCTCCCCTCCTCTCTCTGGAGGATGAGTAACTCTATCTCTCCGGGCCCTCACCAGATGTTCAACTCTGTATAACCCAAGGCAGGCAGGCAGGCAGGCTAATCCAGACAGCTCCCTGGTTCCTGCATCTCTCCTGTCCTCTCTCTTCCCCTCCGCCGCCACTCTCACCTCCTCCCTCGGTCCGGGTGGGCCTTCTTCTCCTGCACGCCGCTCTGTGCCGTGCAGACAGGGGGCAACAGAGAGAGAGAGAGAGAGAGAGAGAGAGAGAGAGAGAGCACTGAGATTCAGTGAATCGCGATGCTAGCTCAGGTATTCACTTTTTCACATTTCACCTTTCAAACAATGTCGGCGGGTCGCCGAAAAGGCTGGGTCCGGGCCAGCACAGGAACAGCTCGGTTCGGCTCAGCTCGGTCCGGGCCCAGTCGTGTGATGGATGAAACGGGGTACGGTGTCACAGTGATGTATGGCTAGGACAGACCCAGCGGGCGACCCGTCTATTCCCTGTTCACCCATGTCCATATGTACATAGAGGCCTGGGTCGAGAGGGCAGGGGGGCAGGTGAGACCGAGCGCTCGGGTGTTACATCACGAGAGAGGAAGCCCTCCATCAACGCAGCACTCCGCGCCGGTGCTGAACTATGACCCCGCGATCCATCCGGACCGATATATTTCAAGCGGAGTGTCTCCGACAGGGATCGCTAGGAGAGTTATTCCGTGTTTACCGACCGAGTATTATTTTAAAATTGGGATTGACAGGGATAAAAACAACATCAGGCTCTTGGGTATGGGGGGCGGGGAGGCAGGGAGGGAGGGGGGCTCAGAAATGATTTATCACGACTAATGATCGGGACGAAGCAAACAAGCAAGCCACCTTGCCTCCGTCCAAAAACAAATAAACAAACAAACAAACACACAAACAGGCAAACAGACAGACTGACAAACAGACAGACTGACGGTGATGGCTGAGCTTGTCTAGTGATCAATCAGAGAAACACTAGCAGAGTGATCAGTGATCCTCAGATCAAGGCGGCTGGTTTAGCTGTGATGAATGATCAAGCGGGTGTGTGTGCGTGTGTGTGTGTGTGTGTGTGTGTGTGTGTGTGTGTGTGTGGGTGTGTGTGTGTGTGTGCTGCTGGGGGACGTAACCCAAGCCAGGCCGACACAACACGCTCCTCTGTTCAAAGGCCTGTTTGTGTTATTCCAGCTTGTCCAGCTGCTTCGAACAGACAAACAAGACTTGGTGCTCCGAGCAGAAAAACACAGGGACCCCCCACCCCACCAGAATACAGACACCCCCCCCACACACACACACACACACCCCACCCTGCCCCAACCCACCAAAATACAGACCCCCTCTATCCCAACACCTCACCACCAAAATACCACCCATCCCGCCCCAGTCCACCAAAATACAGACCCCCCCCCCCCATCCTCATCTCACCAGAATACGCCCCGCCCCACCCCAACACGAACCCACCAAAATACCCCCCCACCCTGCCCCAACCCACCAAAATACAGACTCCCACACCCCACCCAAATACATCCCATCCCCAACCCCAACCCCAACCTCAACCAAAACACACTTTACACCAAACAAAATAACCCCAACACCTGGATTCCCCTTTGTAGCCGGCCGGGGACAGACACCCTGGGACGGACAGACAAACAAGCACAGAGAAGGACACACAAGCACAAGTGCTCACACACGTGGAAGAGTATATATTTTTGTGATTCATAAACTTCGGTATCGGTTTCAGGTCAAGCCTTTCGCTCTCTCCCTCACCCTCTCTCTCTCTCTCTCTCTCTCTCTCTCTCTCTCTCTCTCTCTCTCTCTCTCTCTCTCTCTCTTCCATTCTGTCTCACCCTTACTCCCTCCGATCCTCACTAGAGCTGAAGGGGGGAGGAGTGTACGTACGCCATGCTGTAGGGGTCAACACACGCTCATGCACATTCATGTAGGCTCCCTCGCTTTCACCTCAAGTTTCTCCCGTCGCAGACCTGCCAAAATGCCCTCAAATGTGGTGATTAAGATCTCAGTAAACTCTTTTTCTCTCTCTTTCCCTCTCCTCCTTCTCTCTCTCTCCTCCTCTCTCTCCTCCTCTCTCTCTCTCTCTCTCTCTCTCTCCTCCACTCTCCCTCTCTCAGTCCCTGTGTGCCTGTATGTAACATCAGTAAAGCTGTCAGGCGGGCTAGCCAAGGTAAACAGCACCAGCGCTAGGTTCAGGGGTGACGGGGGGCTGAGATGTTTTTCCTAAGGAACCCAGGGACCCCTGGAGGCTCCTGGCTGGGGCCAGGGAGGGGCTGAGGGGGGAAGACGATCCCCTCAATTGCCCCCCACACTAACACACACTGGCCAGTCTCTCCCCTGATCTGCATCTGTGTACACAAACCCTCTCAACAGGATCCCCCCTTCACACGTACACACACACACACACACACACACACACACACACACACACACACACACACACACACTCACTCATTCATTCACTCACAGGGCTTTCTCCCTAAATCAGCCCTGTGTCAACACAAAAGGCCAACAGACACACATGCATGTGCGCACACAACGACACGCACACACACAGATATAGGTACTACATAATGTGCTGTGCACGAAGATGAATGTTGTCAAATTATGTCACGATTACGAGTCTGTTTGCTTCCTGGGACGGAACATTTTTTTAAATGAAACGACAAAACATTCACATGTTTACGACGCTGAGGTGTGTCTGTAGGTAATAAAAAAAGAAAAGAAATAGAAGACATTAGAGGAGGTGGTGAAGGGCTGAGAGAATGAGGGAGGAGAGGAGAGGAGCGGAGCGGTGATATCCCTCACCCAGGAGTGACCCCTCTCAGCCCCCGTAAGCAGCTCCCACAGAGGCAGCAGAGTGGAGGGGAGAGATGGAGACCATCCAGGAGCTGTAAATCAGAGGCCGCACTAAAACCGAACAACTGGGAGGGAAAGAGGGATGGAGGGAGGGAGAGAGAGAGAGAGAGAGAGAGAGAGAGAAAGAGAGAGAGAGAGAGAGCGGGGTAGAGGACAGCGGAGAGAAAGAAAGAAGAGAGAGAGAGAAAGAGAGAGAGAGAGAGAGAGAAAGAGAGAGAGAAAGAGAGAGAGAGAGAGAGAGAGAAAGAGAGAGAGAGAGAGCAGGGTAGAGGACAGCGGAGAGAAAGAAAGAAGAGAGGAGAGAGGTGAGAGGAGAGAGAGAGAGAGAGACAGACAGAGCTTAGCAGAGTGGATATTAGGTGCGGTCATGCCAAGAAAAGCATGTTGAATTGAATTAGGGGAGAGAGCAGCGGAGAAGAGAGGAGGAGAGGAAAGGAGGAAAGAAGGGGTGTGACGAGGAAGAGGAGGCCCATTACCTTCTCTACATTACCCGTTACCTCCCCCGGGGGAGGGGGGGAGGGGGAGGGGGGGAACCTGAGAAAAAGAGGGATGGAAATGGTAGTGTGGATGGAATGATAGGGACAATTGGAGAAGAAAAGAGAGCGAAGCGTTGAGAGAAGGATTACGGCATGACACCGGTATGAAAGGAGTCAAATCCAGACATTTTTATCCCGGGATGGGGTGTCACGTGGTCAGGGGAAAAACTCCTGGCCCTAGTTATGAGACAACGGGAAAGTTGAGTCATTATGTGTCACCGTTGAAGTTTTTAAAACGGAGGCCTTGGCAAGGTCTGGAAGGATTACAAATCACAACCCAGAGAGATGAGAGACAGACAGGGGGAGCAGGGCTGGAAGACAGGGGAGGGAGGGGGGGAGAGCGGGGGGGGGAAGGGGATTTAGAAAGAGACAGCATAATACGCTAAGACACAGTCGAGGCTGGTGGAGGTAGAACATCCGAATGACGGCGCTCGTTGTGGAACGCGAGGGAACGGAACGAGGAACGCTATCGAACGCTATCGTGCGTGCCTCTGCCGCCGACAGCCTCCGCTGGTAAGACTGACCCCCGCGACAAACAGAGAGGCTGTAGAAGAGAGGACAGGCCCCGCCTCCTCTACCTGCATCAGGGAGGTCTGGTTCCTGTTCCTGTTCCTGTTCCCAGCGTCGGGGCTTCCTGTCCCTCTGCTCCTCATCAATCCTGGCGTGCCACAATGGCCTGTGACAGCGGCCTGACAGCGCCGGGCCGGGGCTGCGGGGAAGACAAACAGCCGCGGACACGCAGCTCCGCAGCGCACTTCCTCATTCACCCCCGCCCCCCCCCCCTCCTCCCATTCCCCCCCCCCTGCCACCCCACCGCTGTGCCGCACCGTGTGTCTCTGCCAGGGCCCTCTCTCTCTCTCTCTTTCCCTCTCCCTCTCCCTCTCTCTGTCTGTCTCTCTCCCTCTCCTTCTCTTTCTCCCTCTCCATCTCCCTCTCTGTCTCTCTCCCTCTCCCTCTCCCTCTCCCTCTCCCTCTCGCTCTCTCTCTCCCTCTCCTTCTCTTTCTCTCTCCCTCTCCCTCTCCCTCTCCTTCTCTGTCTCTCTCCCTCTCTCTCTCTCTTTCTCCCTCTCCCTCTCACCCCTCCACACCACATCCTCCACACATCTTCAGGACATACCCCCCCCCCCGAACCCAAACACAGGAAACATGAGAGGGCAGAGAGAGAGAGAGAGAGAGAGAGAGAGAGAGAGAGAGAGAGAGAGAGAGAGAGAGAGAGAGAGAGAGAGAAGCATTGGTCTCAAACTCAATTTCTGGAGTGCCCATAGTGTATGAATACTTATGTTCCAGACTAGCATTAACACGCCTGGACAACATACTAAACTCCAGGTCGTCCATAAAGACCGTGATGCGTTGAGTCAGGTGTGTGTCAGCGGCCATCACTGATCTGGAGAGGCTGAGAACATGGAGGCAACGGTAACAGAACAGACTATTTGTACTCATTTATCCTGTTTGTCTTCCTCCACTGAGAACACACGGTCCTGTGATGTCTCTCTCTATCTGTCTCACACACACACACACACACACACACACACACACTCACCCCTGCCCCCGCTCTGTGTCTCGCTCTCTCCCCTCAGCATCTGCAACATCTAAACACCTCCACTTAACCTCACTTTCTCTACTTACCATCCCCTTCAGACTCTTTTCTTCATCCCTCCATCTCACCCATTCATCTATTCCCATGAAATGGTACTGGGCATTAATAATGAGGAACATTATGACCCCCTCCAACCACACACACACACACACACACAAGTGTTTGTGTGTGCGTGTGCGTGTGTGTGCTTGCGTGTGTGTGTGTGTATGCGTGTGTACTCCTAACCAGATGTCCCTACACTGCTAGCTGCAATCTCAGACCACTTCACCTCTGCTCCCCTCACAGCCGACTGTTTCAGACGTTCTTTCTTCGTCCACGGCGGCGGCAGCAGCATTCATATCATCTTTTCCCTAAATAAATAAATAGCATCAGAGTGGCCTTCTCATCCTGGCCGCTT
>NC_137677.1:8329170-8501670 GCF_963989245.1 Nansenia antarctica | reverse complement strand
CATGTTAAATGTTAAATCCTCGCCCCTTTCATTACGTTATCTTCACGTCCCCCGGCGCTGTTCCAATACGCCAACAACAACTGATGACGTTAGAATTATAAGGTTCTATCTCCATTTTTGTCAAAATTGAGTTTTTTACATAATCTGATCCATTAGGTGTTTATTAATGCCTGTGTGGTGTTATTTTTCAAATGTTGACGTTTTTGAGTTAGTAATTCATCAAATACAAAGGTTCCATCTCACAGAACATAACGGAATGTAAAAACTTTGACGCTCAATATCTCTGAACTGCCCTAAACGGAGATAGAACCTTATCATTCTAAGCTCACGAACTCCAAGAAACGTCCAACTGCAGTCCGATAGACAGGGTGGCCATGGAGATTAAATCATATCACAGGAGCACACTTTAGCCTATATGAGTAGAGAGGGGGGGGGGGCAGATCACCTGTTATCCTAGCCTGGCCCCCCAGTTTAATATCCACACTGTAATTAATAACCATGTGTTCTCTGTGTGTGGGATGCCCAAGCCAAGCAGCAGGTGTCCGTCAGTTTGTCACACTGTGTCGAAGTCGATGAGGCGAACCTCTTCCAAAGTTAATATTTTGTTTTCCAAGAGATGAGGGGAGTTCACTGTCTTCGCTTTATTTACACATTCTAAATTAATTAAGCAGAGGATTCCTCTGTCCACTGCGAAAACACGGAGGGGGCGACTGGAAGCAGCGAAGGGAGGTTGTGATTTATTGTAGCAGTAGGGCCCATCTCCTCTCTCCCAGGCCGGAGTGCCTCCATGGGGACCCGGCCAACGCATTCCTGCAGGACCTCTCATCTGCCTGTCTGCACGGCCCGACCAGCCAGCTCACACACAGTCAAATGGAAGATTTTATAACTATGCATGTTTCAGTGTCTCGTGTTTAAGTTCATTAAAATAGATGAAGAAAATATGTCTGTGTAACACGGCCTTTGGACCTTATTTGGTAAGGGATTGGATTCAATCTTAGCAATGCGTAATATGTTTATTTACAAAATACTGTCCGGAAAGATTGGTCTTATTCTGAAATCTGGAAGCCTCCTGCTATAATGGCATGCAGTTCATCTTATTCACCCCCCAATCGTTCTAATATATGGACATGGAAAATATATATAGGCCTTTATGGTGTAATGACAGTTCGATTGAACGAGCCCAACTGTGGTGTCAGTAACATGGAGTGCAGATACATGGCTGAACCTGAACCCACTTCGGAAACCAAAGCTTTTGAAATTGAGTCCATCAGCTACCACAGGTGTCTATGGTTCCCTCACACATACCTATGACCTGGTGCCAAAGCTGAATCTCTGGGAGGAGGAACTCATAAATGCATAACTCATAAATGCATTTTGCCAGAAAATAAAGCACATGACCAGCCTGCCTCTAGCCCAGTAGCCCAGTGCGAAGAATCAAACCATTAGCCGTTGACTGATACATTTAGACCAAGTTCCAGTCCTTACGGATTGACTAGTATTGCTGTAATATCAATGTCTAACCAAAAACTACATGGCTTTTTAAATTGTAATAATAATAATAATAGGCGTAATAATAATAATAACAATACAAATAATAATAATAATAATAATAATAATAATAATAATACAAATTGTAATACAAATAATAATAATACAAATAATAACAATGATAACAATAATAATAATAATAACAATAATAGCATAGGTTATAGTAAATATCATTATGCTATTATTAATAATTGTTGTCGAAAACAATATCAATCAGATAAATGGTGTTTAAAAAAAAACCTAATACAATAATCTACTACGATGCTTTGACTTGAAATTACTCTTTACAGTAAGGTCATACAATAAGGTAAATAAAATAACATTTACATTGAGTTTAATTTAAGTGGGCGGTGTTCAACAGCCAAATTAGTTGCGTTAAATGTGCTCTCTCTCTCACACACAGACACACACACACACACACACACACACACACACACACACACACACACACACACACACGCACAAGGCATCAGAACGTGAAATATGCATCTTTACAGCCCTTAAGAAGTCGTTAGTGTCCTTCAGATCACACCTAGCAGGGACACATTGATTGGTGATATCATTAGCATATTTGAGGAAGCGGGATTGGGAAGGTTTAAGGCAAAACGATTTCATGTAATCCCTCATAGCCCACGCGCCGAGTCAGGGTGTGGCTGAGCAGGGTTTCAGCAAGGTGACAGGAGCAGAAAGACAAAGATGACATGTTGAGAGGCAGGAATGGTTTAGGTTTCAAACACGTCCCCCAAAACAAACTATTTTAAAAACGTAATGATATCGGCCTCCAATTTGCCATATAGGCCAAAGGATCCATAGATCCACAACTTTAGGAAACTGCTTTGCAACTCGTGACGTTAGAATTATAAGGTTCTATCTCAATTTTTGTCAAAATTTTGTTTTTTTACATAATCTGATCCATTAGGTGTTTATTAATGCCTGTGTGGTGTTATTTTAAAAATGTTGACATTTTTTAGTTAGTAATTAATAAAATACAAAGGTTCCATCTCACAAAACATAATAGAATCGTAAAAACTTTGACGCTCAATATCTCTGAACTGCCCTAAACGGAGATAGAACCTTATCATTCTAAACGGAGATAGAACCTTATCATTCTAAGCTCACGAACTGTTACACTAGCCGTGTAAGCGACGTTTCACATAGTACTACGAAACAAGGGTGCATGAAAATAATAAACTGACGACGCTAGTTTTAGAAACATGCGAATACGAATCAAAACCGCGTTAAAGCGCTATGCCTTTCATTCTGCATAATTGTTGCGACGAATTACGAATAATTATCCAAAAATAAACGCAAAGTATTTCAGACTCAGTGTGTTTTTAGGTGTAGGCCCAAGTCTGTAATTGTAAAATAGATGAATGTTGCAGAGAGAAATACAGAAACACATTCTGGCCCGAGAGTGTGGGTGGTCCTCATGTGACAGCCAGAATGAACACACAAGGCTAACGTTGTGCACCAGGAATTAAAGGCCGTGTGTGATTTGTGACTGCGTGGAATATGTCTTATTAACAACTTATGTTCTTGTCTCGTTTTGAAGAGGAGCGAGGGTCATTTCCAATATTCCAATAACACATTCTCATCAGGGCTGCAGTGATTCGGCCTAAATCGACCGTTTCGTGGTGTATTCTCTCAATGCAATTGATCCATAAATCCGTCTATTTTCAAAACTATTATATGAAATAGTATTTATTTATTTGTTATTATTTGATCAAATTAGAACGGTCATGAAGTGAATTAAGACAAGTTAAGCACATTATATTTTCCTTTTTTTAGACAGTGATAACATGACTCCGATAGATTCCGAACAGACATTATATGTGTGTGTGTGTGTGTGTGTGTGTGTGTGTGTGTGTGTGTGTGTGTGTGTGTGTGTGTGTGTGTGTGTGTGTGTGTGTGTGTGTGTGCGTGCGTGCGTGTTTGCGTGCGTGCGGTGTCCGTTGGTCGAGTTGAGTGTCGGCCGACCTCCTACACCGGTTCAAGCGCATGTGTAAGCCTCAAATAATTAAATAATCAAATAAATCACTGAAAAACGCAATTCCTCCCCCTCCTCACTATATGGTAGTCTGATTTATAATCTTCATTCACGATATTTTCGCCATTAATTCTGTGGGTATGACTAATTAAATGTGTCACTGTGAGTGACTGATTATTTAGATCTTCTGCAAGGTCGTGATACCGTATAGGTCACTCTCTGGATATTATACTGGATAGTATATGCTTTGTCATTTTCTTTGTTTTAATTAGGCCATCGTGGGGAATTTTTGGCCCGGCGTTTTTTTCAACTTTAGGCTACATCAATATTTTGAACAGTGAATCTACTCCATTTCAAGCCTAATTGTATACGAATGTCTTAATGTGTTACACGCTGAAGACCTTCCCTCTCAAACGTCAAAACAAGACAAGCCATTTGCAAAAGTGACTGGCCCGCCTGCCTATTATTCAGTCCTCTAATCTTGTCCTGCATGGCACAGAAACTGGAATTAGGTCTTAAAGAAGATAATCTGAAAGGTAACCTACTCTCAGGGCTTTCATTAACACAACACCAACAAAAGGAGTGCAAGAGACTTCATAAAAGTAGGTCCAACATGTTTGGGTTCGCCTCAAAGGATTATTGAGGGAGCTGAAGGAGAAAGTGGAACAGAGGAGTCAGCCCTCCCGCCCTTCATCCCCAATAATCATCTGTCAAAATCACCCCACCAAGTAATTTAACCATTTGCACACAGAGTCTGGTAAATAAAGGAAGTTCTACACCCCCCTCTGCCTCGGAACATGTGCTTGGCCAACTCCGAAATAGACTCATAGGTCTGTTTTCTGCTCTCGGACGAGCCCCGCTGCCTCTTTTGTATCTGTCCCGAGACAACACAGATGACATGAAAGCAGACTTAAACCGAGCGCCTTTTGAGAAGATTGCTTTTCAGAGGCAAATGTGTGTGGCTTGTCTCACGGGGGACCACTCACTGGGTGTGCATTCAGGCCCTGGCCACAGGGTCTTCAGTGACAACATCAACAAACGGAGAAAAAAAACGCTTTATCGTGGATTAGAATCCTGATGAAAAATGCTGCTACAAATTAGCAACGAAACCCCCAAGAGATCGTCGTGGGTATCCATGTAGAACGCTCCCATTCAATTACAGGCCTCCAACCCTGATGTTCCCATTCATTTAGGCCTTTGTAACTCGCCAGAAACTAGTCCTTTATAATCGTCCCCAGTGCCACACAAGTGGAATACATGCTCATTGCTCACCGTTCCATAATATTTATATCTGTTTATAAATATGCATCACTAGCTCTATAGGCCTACTTGTTTTGCTGCGCTGGTTTTGTAGACTAATTAATGCTTACTTTGGTGTATGTAGATGTATAATAACATGGTTATTCACCCTCTTAATCACTCAAGATTACAGGCCAGATTTAAGAAAGATTTATACCTAGGCACAATTGCGTAAATAACCATGCCCAGTTCCAGAGAGCGCCTTAATGGGCCTGCCAGGGAACTATGTGTTCAAACTCGGCCTGCACATAAAGATTGAAGTTTGACCTGGGGTCAACGAAGATGAACTACAAATACCAACATACTAAACGCAGAGACCTATGCTCTCTATTATACTGTACAGTGATGTAAGGCTATTTTTCTATGTATATTCTTTAAGGATATAGGCTTATAAAATATATTGTTTAGGATGTGTCAGATTGGCACAGGCAAATGCCAATAAAATCTTTCCAATAAACAATTTAACGAAAGTCTTTTCAAATTCACAAACATTTATTATTCTTGTCATTACAACAAAAAATGACCTATGAACATTTAAGTGTCTCTGTCTATACATAACATACGTTTCACAGATTAATTTCAATGAAATAGATAGGAACGTAAGCACAACAGTTAAACAGGGTGAGAGAGGTAATGCGCTTTACACCAAAACCACATATTTGTCCACTGACAACATGAAATAATATAATTACAAATTCACCACGACACCGCTGGTAAGAGATCAAGGGGTAGTGGAAAAGGTTTACATTTGTATTAGAACCCCTTTTGCCTCAATGTGCTTTCTAATATCAAAACCTGAGTTTGCGGTCTCGGTAGTCTATTTTAACAGTGCTTTTATCTCACAACGCATACAAATATAAAACAATATAAATCATAATAAAAATCTCAATTTTGTTAAGAAACAATGAAATCGCCCCAACAGAGATACGTGACGTTTAACTTATGTTAAAATAGCTGGATCATTTGCTCAAGCGGCGAAGGACCATATAGGCCAAAACAGGCCAACGAATATACACTCAGCATTGGTTCAGACTCCTTCTGGCTCACTTCCTCATGCCTCTTCCATTATTTGTATACATATTTACAAGCCATAAATATACCTTTCACTTTCCTTTTTATTCTAAGATCATATCTAAGAAACATCAGGGGAAGAGCCACACTCTTATTTCGCAAAGAATGTTTATCCTACCTTCACATAAGACGACAGAACCATAATGGGTTAATATGGGATTTCGGTAATTTTGTTTTTGGTCGCCAGTTTTAGAAATGACAACTGTTAAGACTCGCTGTTTTGCTGGTGAATGTCTGTGCCCCGGGCTGCAGCATGGTTTCCTGCGAGAGGTTCAAGTGGTTCGAGACGGAGGTGAGCGCAGGGGTCAACATGGCCAGGATCTGAGCCTGGCTGCCCGCCTGGGCGCCGTACGGGGAGGCCGCCGAGTGAGCCGCACCGATGATATTGTCTATCGAGAAAGAAGGCCGGGTCGGGGTGTTAGCGTCCGTCTTGAGAGGCGCCAGGCCGGGCAAGGTCGGGCTTAGTTGGGGATAGAATGGCTTTCGGAAATCAGCGCCTAGGAGAGAGGGCAGGGGGTGCGGCGTGGGGAATATGGAGGCCGGTGAGGGGACGAGGGCACAAGGTGTATTCTGGAAAGGGAACGCGCTCGCCGGGTGGTGCGGGTGATAAGGATTGTGTGCATGGAAGTTCTGCAGCTGGAGACCGTAGTTGTACCCGTAAGGGCCGTATCCAAACCCGGGGAGGAATCCACCGACGTCTTTGAGGATCTCGTTGGTCTGGTGTCTCTTGAAGCGCTTCCTCCTGCGTAAAAAACTCCCGTTGTCGAACATGTCGGCGGACTCCGGGTCGAGGGTCCAGTAGTTGCCCTTGCCTGGGTTGCCAGGCTCACGTGGGATTTTGACAAAGCAGTCATTCAGAGAAAGGTTGTGACGAATAGAGTTTTGCCAAGCGGGGAATTTCTCCCGATAGTAGGGGAACCTGCTGCTGATGAATTCACATATCTCGCTGAGAGTCAGGCGTTTCTTGGGACTCTGGAGGATAGACATGGTGATCAGGGCGATGTAGGAGTACGGGGGCTTCACTAGTGCATTTTTGCTGGGTTTGTCTCCCCCCGCCATTGCCCCTGCCTCTCCCCCCACTCCGACCTGGTCAGTCGGACACTCGGAGCTGCTGAGGCCGGGAGAGGAAACCCTCTCGCTCGCGTTCTGAGACACATTATCGTCCGAGTCGTTGTCCAAGTCGAAATCGTGGTGAAGGTATTTCCCGTCCTTTCCCACGGAGGTGTCTCCCCCGACCACGTCTATGTCCACGTCCTCGGACAGTGCAGAGTTGTCGGACATATCCGTTCCCAGAGTCATCCTTGGAGAGACCGGTTCGTTTCCTCTATCACGTTCCGTGTCGCGTCTTCGCAGCTCCCCACGCTGGGCGCACTAACTCAGTCTGTGCGTAAAGCACTAGTCTCCCGCTCCTCCGAGGACCACACCGGACTCCGGTTTACCCCCAATAACTGCATGGAAACATCACGGGAATCTACGAGAGCGCAGGACAAAAAGGCTTTGATTCCACGGGTTTAGCCACACCAACCTGTAGGCATGGAGGCTGCAGCGGTGGCTCTCAACGAGGAGAAACTTCTTCTTTCAAACGCAGAAAAAAAAAATCGAGGGGAAAAAGTCATAAATCACACATGTCTCTCTCTCCTTCAGGACGTGTAAAAGTTGTTTTTTACAAATTAATTATTTTGACCTTTTGATATTGGTAGTTTGTGTGTTAGGTCGTTCATTTACTTTCGCATATCTATAAGAATGTCTTTACGCACGGGCACGGCGTATCCTGAGAGGCTCATACTATCCCCCCTCACAGCTCTCAAAAGCTATTTATTCAGCCGTGGAGATCACGTGGTCGCCGTGTCACTGTTACCAGGAACTGAAGGAAAGGAAGGAAAGGGCAAGATAGCTAGGAGAGACATGGGAGGGAGAGAGAGAGGGAGAGACATGGGAGGGAGGGAGAGACGGCCCAGGGAGGGAGAGACATGGGAGGGAGAGACATGGGAGGGAGAGAGAGAGGGAGAGACGGCCAAGGGAGGGAGAGAGAGAGGGAGAGACATGGGAGGGAGAGACATGGGAGGGAGAGAGAGAGGGAGAGACGGCCAAGGGAGGGAGAGAGAGAGGGAGAGACATGGGAGGGAGAGACGGCCAAGGGAGGGAGAGAGAGAGGGAGAGACGGCCAAGGGAGGGAGAGAGAGAGGGAGAGACGGCCAAGGGAGGGAGAGACTCTGGCCAAGGGGAGGAGATGGTGAGTCTACCTTACATTACACACCTTGCCTATTACGCACCACTGGCAAATATGGAATATCATCAAAACATGAATGGTGGTCGACGCTCTATTAGCCCAGTCTCAATCAGACAAGCTAAACGTTTTTGAAGTGGACCTCTGCTGCTGAAGTGATTATGATTAAATCCACGAAGGCCTGTACCTTATAGCAAAACAATAGTGAAATAATACAAACTGTAGAGGACAACTTTACTTACACATGGAGCATGCATTCGAAGCAAAATAAGTCGGTTCATTTGTAGGTTATAGAGCCATTAAATCAAATCAAATACAGCCTAACAAACATAAATAGAATATACATTGATTGAAATCCATATTAATCTATAAATTCAATTTAAACTCCAAGTGTAAATTGCCTTAATATTTCGTTTACAATTAACAGTTGTACGTTCTTCTTCTCTTGAATAACCTAATAGCATGTAATATGTAATTGCTTCAGACGGAATATAGCTGGCTTAAAATATCAGGCCCACTTAATCAAAAAGAAATATATAAATATTGTATGATTACTAGATATAAGTTGTAAGGAGACTAATTGTATTATAATAGCGAACATATAAAACAATATCTAAGTCACACATATATACAAGTATATAATAATAATAATAATAATAATAATTACACATATAATAATCATTATTATTACACATTTACACATAATTTGAGGCATGTATTTCACAATTGTAGTTTTAGGCTACTTTTTACTGAATTTATGAAAATATATTATATAGATGTTTTTTCTTCATCTTGGCATTTGGGGAATCCCTAAATAATAATAGTATTCTTAGAGTACTATTCTACTAATGCCCTGGAATAAGTCAGTGTAAATCTTAGGCTATGGAGAGAGAATAAAGACCATATCGGAATTCCATTTACGTGCTTGGCCACTAATTCCCCGATCATTTCTCACGGGTTTTATGTTTTGCTTGTCAAGAAGTCATAACATTATCCATCAGCATTTTCTGCATAATTCGCATATAGACAAACACGAATGTAGCCTATCAGCTGCAACCTGCTCCAATCCGTCTTCGTCAAGGCGTGAGGAGATGACGTGGTATGTTGTGTGTCTGTGTATGAGGCTGTGTGTGTATGAGGCTGTGTGTGTATGAGGCTGTGTGTATGAGGCTGTGTGTGTATGAGGCTGTGTGTGTGTGAGGCTGTGTGTGTATGAGGCTGTGTGTGTATGAGGCTGTGTGTGTGTGAGGCTGTGTGTGTATGAGGCTGTGTGTGTGTGTGTGTGTGAGGCTGTGTGTGTATGAGGCTGTGTGTGTATGAGGCTGTGTGTGTGAGGCTGTGTGTGTGTGAGGCTGTGTGTGTGTGAGGCTGTGTGTGTGTGAGGCTGTGTGTGTATGAGGCTGTGTGTGTGAGGCTGTGTGTGTGAGGCTGTGTGTGTATGAGGCTGTGTGTGTATGAGGCTGTGTGTGTGTGAGGCTGTGTGTGTGTGAGGCTGTGTGTGTGTGAGGCTGTGTGTGTGTGAGGCTGTGTGTGTATGAGGCTGTGTGTGTGAGGCTGTGTGTGTGTGTGAGGCTGTGTGTGTGTGTGAGGCTGTGTGTGTGTGAGGCTGTGTGTGTGTGAGACTGTGTTACACGACAGGCGCGGGGCAGCGCTCGCATTCCACTTCATTACTGAGCAGAAACATGGCATTATTGTAATACACGTACATCAGCACCTCATCCGTCTATGTTCACCACCATCAGCTTGCAGTATAACCATGTCCTCTTTATGTTACACACAAATGCGTTCCTTTCCTTAGTAGCCTATAGTCATCAACTTTATTTAGATGGATTTACATTTAGATGGATTTAAATGGTTCTCATTTGCGTTTTTATAGTTATCTGATATTCATATAACTTTTTTTTTTTTTATTAAATTTTAATTATGGCCTATAGGCAATGGACCTATGGCAACACAGATGTAGGCTATTAATGCGAAGTAAACAAGTCTCATGGTCACGTTGACTCAGATCGATAACTGATTTTCCTATCGTTGTCAAGAGTTATTTGATATGGTTCAATGCCCATCTGTTGGCTTGCTATAACCAATGTTGTGCTGATTACAGAGCTAAGTTGTTGAAGCGTTGGAAAGCGAGTAAAAGAAGGCTATAGGCCTTGTAAACGAACCCGCGGAGAAAGTGTCCCGAGTCGCTCATGGGGCCCTCTCAATTAGTTGATCTAAATAACACGCTCACTAAGCTAGTCTCTAGGACCCCCCTCTCCCTTCCCTTCCCCTCCCAAACCCTCCCGGGTATACGGGACAAATACGGGACAAACCGTCAGCTGGCCGCGGCTGCATTACTGAGGACAACAGCTGCAGAGAGAAAGGCCAAATCTATACTTCATAATTGTTCCCTCACACGTTCTGTTGCCTTCTTTGAATACGTTGGTGTGTTAATAAGAGGTAAATTCAATTTGAGATTGTATTCTACATTATAGCAATTACTCCATTTCCAAGTGTAATGGCATTTAGGCCTAAGCAAGAGGCCTGACCATTTCGACCTTCATAACCACAGCTCACCTGTTCATTTGACGGTGTCATAATAAAAGCAAAAACAACGCCCTGATCAGACTTTTCGAGAGAAAATATCATGAATGAAGTTTTACTCGATGACATCAATTACTTGGAAAATAACGGGAGAAAAAACATTGTTTTGTAGGCGATCAAATATGATTTTCTGGGTGGGCTGGAGAGAAGAGGGGGCGAAGAGAGGGAAGAGTGTTTGTGGTGACCATGGCTGTAGGGCTAAACCAGACTATAAACGGTCTTCAGTCATTCCTCAGCCTCTAGGGATGAGAGCAGACCAGTCTTAGATCGACTTTGGATTGAAGCCAGAACGTTTAGGCCTTACAAACAACAACATCCCAGGATATTGCATTACTAACATTATTAACCTTCCATTCTGGGGGTTTTCCGGTCGACTTCTTGGAGTCGCCTGACCTCTGGTGGACAAACTGTAGACATGCATGAGCCATTTCCGATCCACAGTCTATGAATGACTGATTTGAGAAGGACACCACCAGGGGTCGCTGCAACTACTATAGGCCTATACCTGATTTAGGTGGACGTTCAGTAAATCTGCCCATGTGTAACGTAGACTAGGCAGAGATGTTTCAGAATTTAGCACGTGTGTTGTATGGGGCCATTGCCGTCAAGCATATGAATGCCAGTTTCCTATATTTTATAATCTACCAGATTGCAACTAGGCCTACAAGCCTACCATTTACATCATGCACGGTCATGGTGGTTAGGTCAAAGTAAAAAGTAGAGTATTCAACAACATACCAAATACAAATAGGTTTATTGTACGTTTATTTCCATGTGATAGGCTATGTAAGTATGTCATAAATCATAATTCAGAGGCATACCATGGCTGCTTTACGCAATGGATGCGCAACGAATGAGATCATGCCTAATCCAATTATCTTTTCCCCTTATCAGATTCTCCTCAAAATAATAATTCCATTTAACAGTCTTTTGTTTACATTCCCTCAAGGATTATTGATGCATGATTATTACGGCAAATAACATCCAACGTGTCCAATACTAAATGGATTGTGATTACGGTTCCATAATTGAACAACTTGTAAAACAATGTTGCCGCCACAAGAATCATAGAGTAGCCTATTTTACAAACTCTACATGTATCTATAATTTACATTTTAATTTGGATTGCATTGGCATTTGCACGAGTAGCCTATCCATTTCAAGTTGAAAATAACATTTCAAAGCACCTCAGAGTAAATAGGCTTATCCACGTTCACGTTAATCTCGATTCCAATATTAAATAGTTGACCAGTTGTTCGTTATGAATCAATGATATATCAATATCAATACGATCATGATAAATTATCGAATTTTTATTCTAATGAAAAATTACGAACTAATTGACACTTAGTTGAACAGATATGCCCATGTGCTCACATGAAATGTGAATGTCTTGGTGTTACTACATGTAAACACGTGTGCCCAGTTTCATGTAGACTGTACGTCTATACTTGATTTAATTCTACAGTGTAGTTACGAGGTATGAGGGACATTTTATGTTAAGAGTTATATTTAATAATCCTAATCAGATCTGTACCAGGATGTGAATACCTCAAATGTCAAAATCAAAGATGACGACCTTGCTTATCAAAAATGTATTTATTATGTTGTAAACCAACCAACAGTAGACATAACAATGTATTAAAAATAATTCACCAACAATCAAACTATTGGAAATTCACAAAATAGAATTGTAACATTGCACTATTATAAAACTATTGTATTTCTGACAGATGATGACATGAACATACTGTATAGGCCTAACTGGAATTCTTTCCCAAAAAAATGTACACGCATGTAGGCTACAAAACAACTTATAAAAAACACATCAATATTAATCGTATAAAATGTTAAACGAACCAAGCAACGGAGATAACGAAATTATAATGGAATGTAGTCAAGTTGCATTTCAAACAAACAAACAGGCATCTTATAGCTTTCAAATGGAATGTATTCTGAGGCTTGTAACGTTATGTTTCTCACATGCTTTCTCACATGTAGCGATCCAGTCCTGACGCAAAGTTGGCTTGTCTCATGTAAGAGTTGTTGTAAGAGTTCATGGGACCGGAGAGACCCAGGAGCTGTTCCGTGTGTTCGGCGCACGACCCGGAGCGCACGGCCGGCAGGGACAACCGGTTCCCCCCCGTGCAGTACACCTGGGAGCCCCCCGGAGAAGAGAAACTGGACTGGGGGGTCATGGCGGGGGGCAGGTGAGGGGGGGGTGATGCCGAGGTGGAGTAAGGGTATCCGGGCGCCAGGTTCGAGGAGAGAGCGCCACTCCCCAGAGAGCCCCGGGGTCCCAGGACATTCGAGGAGTTGTTCAGGACAGTTTGGGTCTGGTAGCAGGCTGAGGGGTCGGGTCCAGAGACGGAGCAACCGGCGGACATGGAGCCCCCCAGGTCTCCGCCCAGGCCCAGGCCCAGGCCCTGGGGGTCTCCCGGGCCGCTCTGCATCCCCGTCTGCTGGCTGATGATGTTGTCGATGCTGAACATCCTGGGCTGCCCCTGGGAGACCCCCGAGGTCTGGTAGTGGTGCAACATGGCAGGGTGGGGATGGGGATGGGGGGACCCCGCCAGCTGGGAGCCGTAGCTCGACCCTATCCCTGGATACAGTGTGTTGGGGTACGCGGGTCTCCCCATGGGGGTGGGGGTGAAGGCGCTGGAGCTCTGCATGTACCCCGGGTAGGTGCTCACGTCGGTGCGCTTGAACCTTTTCCTCCTCCGCAGAAAACTGCCGTTGTCGAACATGTCCTCGGCCGCGGGGTCCAGAGTCCAATAGTTGCCCTTCCCGGGCCTGCCGGGTTCCCGGGGAATCTTGACGAAACAGTCGTTGAGGGTCAGATTGTGCCGTATGGAGTTCTGCCACTTCTTGGAGTTCTCTCGATAAAACGGGAAACGTTCCATGATGAATTTGTAAATACTGCCCAGGGTGAGCTTTCTCTCGGCGGAGTTGGCGATGGACATGGCGATGAGAGCGATGTAACTGTAGGGGGGCTTCCCTCTCTGAACGGGCCTCTTCCCCCGGCGGCTGCCGCCCCCCGTGCAGGGCTGGTGCTCCTCCGTCTGACCCAGGGCAGCCCCTTCCTCCCGGTCCGTGTTGGGACTGTTGCCTCCCCGGGGCTCGGACTTGATCAGGACACCGTCCTTGGCCCGGGCCTGCTGCTGCATCATCGGAGGGGGTAACGGCGAGTCCAGACTCACGTTGGGAGACATGACCACCGGACTGGCCTCAGCCTCGGCCGGCGAGTGCTGCTGGGACTCAGCCGTCATGTTGCACATGCCCGAGAAGTAAGAGAAATTGGCAAGATTCATAAAAAAATGAATGTGTTATGTATATACTTATATAGAAATTATTTGTATTAAATTATTAAATCGCACCTGATAAAAATGCAAGCACCATTAAAGTGGGGTGGGATGTTTTTGTCTTGCCTAAACAGTGAGTGCGTTTTTTTGTTGTTGGTCCCTCCCTAGGATAATTAAGTCCTTGTGTCCCCTCTCCGTCAATGAGCCGTTCCTCTTGCCAGGTGAGCGTGGCCCGGACGGTTTTATAAGCCGGGCGTCAATGACGACACGGGCTACCCTGTGACGATGGAAGCCAGGGGGCTACACTGCTGCTCTCCCGATGGACACGCACTGCCTGGTTACAATCTAGACAATTTGATGGCAGCTACTAGATTGTAATCAAGTGCAATACTGAAACACAACTGTGAACATTTCAAACCTGCAAACTGCGACACTTTAAATGAATGTGCAATAACACTATGTGCAATATGACAACCCTCGGGTACATAAGGTTCAGAGATAGGAAATGTTAGAATAGGTATAGCATAGCATAGAGTACAGCACAGTGTTTTATTTGTATAGTATAGTGGATAGTGTACATAGCCTTTATTTATGTAAACCAGCTCTTTTCCCTTCTTGTTTTTAGTTTTTTTTCCTAGCACCAGGGGAGCCCCCCCTCCCAAATTTCGTTGTATGGTACCTGTACTATATCAATGACAATAAAGACCATTCATTCATTCATTCATTCATTCATTCATTCATTCATTCATAAAGGACATCCGCATGAAAATGAACGAAATAGCCAGCAGCATACGATTTTACAAACACATTGCATTACAATGTAGATGTATGCCAAACAGCGTTTATAATGACAGGCTACTAGACAGTATACAGTCTCTTTTGAGTATCAAGTTTTTTCCGCTCACAGACCAAGTCCCATATTATCTCAAGCCTTGTAGCCTATCAATTACACCACAAGTGTCAAACCGAGCTATATGTTTGGGAGATGTGAAGTGGGATCAGTAATGCACAGAACATTACTACACTCAAGAGAATCTGATTAGGTTGAAATGCGTAGGTTTCCTATTGCTTCTGAAGGGCACGTTTCAAACTGCATAGAAAAGTGTGATTGTGTTATGCCAACTCTAAACACAGTTGCACCTATCACACATTATTATCAGAGTGATGACAGCAAGGAGCAGGAAGCCCTCTGTCTGTCTCTCTCTCTCTCTCTCTCTCTCTCTCTCTCTCTCTCTCTCTCTCTCTCTCTCTCTGTCTCTCTTTCTCTGTCTTTCTCTCTCTCTCTGTCTCACCCCCTCTCTCTCTCTCTCACTCTCTCTCTCTCTCTCTTTGTCTCTCTCTTTGTCTCTCTTTTTGTCTCTCTCTGTCTCGCTCTGTCTCTATCTCTCTGTCTCAGTCTCTTCTGTCTCTCTCTCTCTCTCTCTCTCTCTCTCTCTCTCTGTCTTTCTCTCTCTCTGTCTCTGTCTCTGTCTCGCCCTCTCTCTCTATCTCTCTCTCTCACTTTGTCTCTCTCTCTCTGTCTCTCTCTCTCTTGCTCTCTCTCAGTCTCTCTGTCTCTCTCTCCCTCGCCCCCCCCTCTCACCCTCTCTCTCTCCCTTGCCCCCCTCTCCCTCGCCTCCCTCTCTCTCTCTCTCTGTCTCTGTCTCGCCCTCTTCCCTCTCTCTCTCTCCCTCTCTCTCTCCCCCCTCTCTCTCTCTCTCCCTCCCTCTCTCTCCCCCTCTCTCTCCCTCTCTCACTCTCTCTCTCTCTCTCACTCTCTCTATCAGTCTCAGCCTCCCCCAGTTTGCTCAGACTGCAGTGTATATCTAGGCCAGAAACAACACACAGAGAGTTACTCTGTGGTATTCCAAACCCAACGCTCAATCCACCAATTGAAAAATAATAACAACCCATTAAAAACAAGCAATTGAGCTGTGAAAGCTTTTGGGGAAGAAAAGTAAATATCCCTTCATTTCATTTTTATTTTTGGAGATTGATAACCAAACACTCCTCAGGCCAAAGCGGAGGTGTTGTTTTTCGGATTTTGTAGTAACAACACAATACAACACACGGTCCCTATGTAGACAAGCTACCAAAACACATGCTGAAACTATTCCTGATTGATTATTTGATCAAATAAGGGGCAACAGTTCATTACCTATAGTAAAATATATAAGTAAGTGTTAAAAAAAAAAAAGAAGGAGAAATTTGATAAAGGCCTGCTAAAGTTATAATGCATATTCAGGACTATTCATTTGTAGTTAATTTATTGTGAATGCTTTTTTCCTGTAAATGTATTAATCTGAGTTAGTGGTGTGTGTGTGTGTGTGTGAGAGAGAGTGTGAGTGTGAGAGAGGTGTGTCAGTTAGAGCGTATGTGAACGCGGGGCCGAGAGAGATTGTGTTCAAAGCAAAGGTTAAACAAACAGAGCTCATTGGCTCTGGGCGCTCACAGGCTGATATGAAAGAAATGGTGTAATGAATCAAACCAGAGTCATAAACCATACCGCCTCCATTCTACAACTGTCCACTCCCCTCCCCGCTAAGCCACTCCAACACAAAGTCCCCTGCACCCCCCACCCCACCCACAGCTCAGACACACTAAGCCCAGCTAGCCACTCACAGCCAGTGGCTAACAGCTTCAGACAGGCGTGGGAGCGGGGGTGTATCCAAGCAGGATCTGCCCCCAGAGCTGCCAGGTCAGGCAGGACAAACAGGGGCTATGGCCAGGAAACAGCCCCTGTGCCCTGGGGCCTACGGCCTCGCACTAATCCCTGTACACGCCCACCTCCCCACACTCACACTCTCTGAGTCTCTGTCTCTCTCATACACTCATCTCTATAGCGCACGCACGCACGCACACACACACACAGACACACGCACGCGCACACACACACACACACACACACACACACACACACACACACACACACACACACACACACACACACACACAGACAAACACACAGACACACAGACACAAACACACACACACACACACACACACAGGAGGCTGACACAGGAGTCCTCACTACATTGCATTGGGCCACACTGTAAGGAGGAAACAGATGTATGAATGAATGAATGAATGGTCTTTATTGTCATTGATATAGTACAGGTACCATACAACGAAATTTGGGAGGGGGGGCTCCCCTGGTGCTAGGAAAAAAACTAAAAACAAGAAGGGAAAAGAGCTGGTTTACATAAATAAAGGCTATGTACACTATCCACTATACTATACTATACAAATAAAACACTGTGCTGTACTCTATGCTATGCTATACCTATTCTATGTAGCATGTCTATCCACATTTTTATCACTTGGCACACATTTATACAAACTGGAGCTGGGATACTTGTTGACTTGATTATATACAATGCTGTATCAATGTATTTAAGAGCAACCTAATGTAAAGTGTCACTAAAATAAATGGGAAAACAATAATCATAGCAGGAATTAATCACCAGAGTATCTAGGTTTTGTGGGTAGCAACTTGACATCCATGACCAAATTCTACACGAGTCACAAAGGATTCTGGGTCGAATTCTGGCATAGCATATGAAGCCACCTGAGAAAGCTGCTTGCCTGAGATTAATCTGACATAATAATACTATACAAACGTAAATATCAAAAATATCTTAAAGTGTTATCAACATTCTATGTGGCTGTTATATCATGTTTGTAGATATGAATGTGTTAGTCACGTACTGTATTATGGATGCTTTACTGTATGTTACTATTCAAGTCCCTCTCCTTGACCACAGCTAGAAGATGATAACCTACTCTCTATCTTGTTTTCTGTGAGTACACGCTTATCACCTCCACATCTGGCTCTCTTCCTCTCTTGGGGAAAGAATTAGAGAGGGGGACAAAGTAGAGAGGGAAAGAGAGAAAGAGAGAGAGAGAGAGAGAGAGTTGCTGAGTAAACACTTGGAACCCATTCATTCGCAAAGCGGCTCCAGGGGACGAGGAGGGGGCGCATGAGAAAAAGAGACGGAATAAAAGAGTGGGAGCGAGAGACAGAGACAGAGAGAGAGACAGAGAGAGAGAAAGAGAAAGAGAGAGAAGCCCGCGAGAGAGAGAGAGAGAGAGACAACGCTACCCCTTTTCTTGCCCAAGCTCATCAAGCACGGGCCAGGGCTCTTGAAAACATAGGGATTACCAGGGTACTGGGGCGCTCCTAGGACAGGCTCTGCCCTGCTCGCTGCTGCACGTCACGCTCCACCGCCCCGCTAAAGCATCGCACATGGTTCTCACACACACCAACTCTCTGGCTCTACCACTCTCTCTCTCTCTTTCTCTCTCTCTTTCTCATACACACACACACACACACACACACACACACACACACACACACACACACACACACACACACACTCACACACAAAGACACTCAGACACACAGCACTTTCACACAAACACACACATGCACACACAAACTTGATATAGTGACTATTTATACATCTATACCATACTGTACATAGCTACCGTAATGTACATAGCTACCTTAACTGTACATAGCTACCTTAACTGTACATAGCTTATAACTGTATATACCTCTTAACTACCATACTGTACATAACTACCATACTGTACATAACTACCGTAACTGTACAGCTCATAACTGTATATACCTCTAACTACCGTACATGCCATACTGTGCCTATCACTATCACTGTCATGTTTTATATCATGTTTTATATCACTATTTGAACTTGAACTTTGAACTTCTGGTTAGATGCCAAACTGCATTTCGTTGTCCGGTAATTGTACTCTGCAATGACAATAAAGTTCTAAATAAAGAAAACTAATCTAAAGAATCTAATCTGATCTAATCTAAAAACTCACACACATAAACAAACACACGCGCTTTCACACAAACACACATGCAAACTAACACTCATACTCACACACACACACACACATACACACACACACACACACACACACAAACTAACACTCATACTCACTCACTCACTCACACACACACACACACACACACACACACACACACACAAACTAACACTCATACTCACTCACTCACTCACACACACACACACACACACACACACACACTCACACACAAACTAACACACACACACACACACACACACTCACACACAAACTAACACTCATACTCACACACACACACACATACACACACACACACACACACATACACACACACACACACACACACACACACACACACACACACACACACAAACTAACACTCATACTCACTCACTCACTCACACACACACACACACACACACACACACACACACACACACACACACACACACACACACACACACACACCACACAAACACAGCTTCATATAATAAGTAGAGCCTGTGGTATAATATATAAATCCACTGCACTGTTCAAATTCCAACCGTTAAACATGGTCTCCATTGCTCAGGTCAGGGTCATGTAGAAAACAACCTCGTTTCTGTAACAAAGAGGAGTGTCTATTCTATACTATATATATTATTATTATTATCATCAGATATTTCTATCTGAACAGTTCATGAAGTTGTTCTCTCCTGAATGCGGCCAGGAAACCCCCAATGACAGGTATGAGCAACTTCCCCCCTCCAGCGCAGCAGTCATGCACGCCGCAAGAATGAACCACTGACACCAAAAATGAGGTGACATCCTGTTCGGCTAAAGCACAGCAAGTGAACAATCAGGAGCTGAAGTAGAAGAGGACAGACAGGAGGACTGAATCCTTGGGGGACTCGTGGGGTCACTGTTTGTCTGCATGGTTAACTTTAAAATGGTCCATTCTCTCTTAAGTTGACAGTACAGATATTTGGTAACAAGGGTATAGGCCTATGCAGTGTTATGAGTTATTATGTAGTTATGATGGTGTCAGTGAAAGCAGTTGTTCTTTGTGTACATTGGTCACCAACTGACTGGAGCACAGATGCTGCGCTAGCGTACTCACCCATCTGAACTCTCTCTCTCTTCATTAGCAAGATAATCAGATCATCTCCAGAAGCAATTCAAAATAGCTTCAAACTAAAGGTTTCAATCTAATTGCATGATAGAAATTCAACTATGTGTCGTTATTGTGGATAAGCTAAGTACAGACCTCATCATTATCTTTCACCTTCACGTATTTCTCCTTGGTTGATCGGTCAGTCATGTTCAAATCAAATCAAATCAAATCAAATGAAATTGTATTTATCCCGTACATCGCAGCCATAATTGATATAGTGAAATGGTTTGAGATCTTGCTCCTCAATCAAGAATAGTCAACAACAATCAACTAATCTACAACACAATTATAATATAGTAATATTAAAACTGTGACAATAGTAATGCATAAGGGTGTAATGTGTAAATAGCAGCAGTCATTGTTGTAATAACAATACTAATGAATGAATGAATGAATGAATGAATGAATGAATGAATGGTCTTTATTGTCATTGCTACAGTACAGGTACCAAACAACGACATTTAGGAGGGGTGGCTCCCCTGGTGTTAGGAAAGAGAAAAAAGAAAGAAAGAAAAAAAATCACAAGAAGGGAAGGAGCTGGTTTACATAAATAAAGGCTATGTACACTATCCACTGTACTATACTGTACAGATAGACGACTAGGGTTGTCATATTGCACAATAGTGTTATTTCACATTTATTTAAAGTGTCGCAGTTTGCAGGCTTGAAATGTACATGTTTGTGCCTCAGCACTACACCTGATTTTTTCAGTCCAGCAGCTGCCATCAATCCGTCCAGACTGTCCAGGGCCCAGAACCTAGTAATACAACGTCAAGTGTATGTAGTAACAATCTTTTACAGTAATAGTGCAAAGGTGCAATCAAAGTAGTGACAATAATTGTCAGATGTGCAAAGACCAGTGTCCACTCATCAAATGGGTGGTGGGGGGGGGGGGGGTATATACAGTATTGTTATGAATGTTTATTTAACCTTTAGTTATCCAGGTTAGGTTATCATAACATAATAAATAAAATAAGAATTTCAAGAGAGACCTGGTCCAAGACAGCAGCTATGGCATTTCCAAAATGTAGGTAGGCTACTCATGAAAAAAGTATAAATGACATGTCAGGGTAAGGTCATACAATTTGCTTTAAAGAAGTGTGTTTTATGTGTCTTTAACCCAAATGAGAGAAATGCCCCACATGCGTTTCAACTGTCATTATTATGATTACTAGTAAAATCATGAACTAGTAAAAAAAAAAAAAAGGCCTGAGCTAGAAGGACTTGGGAGACAGAATGGCTACCAGACCTCAGAGAATAATGGTGTGTAAGATGTTGTAAACATTACCTTAGTACTCACTGTTTAACATGGCGCAAAACCAACAAAGAGTGGACTAATACCTTAATGCCAGGAGCTCCTGTGTGGCTGGGTGGGTCCTGAAACAGCCCTCCACAGACGCACCAAGAGGAAGCTCCAACAAAAGGATCAGGCCTCCTCTGCTGTGCTCCAATGTCCACATTAGCATACTAGATAGAATGAAATAAAGTATTTGGTAGTGGTACTGTAAGTGGTTTGCTAGTGTAGTCTTTGGAACATAGCCCCGGGGGCACATGGCCTGGCATGTTAGAATCAGGCGTGGGAAAGCTGGGCTGGAACAGAAGACTGCACGCTCACAGTAGCGCTCTGCTCCTGGGGAGGGACAGGGTGACTGTGCACACTTTTGTTCAAGCCCTAGCTCTACAACTCCCGATTCTTCTAATCAGCTGCTTATCAAGAATAACACACACACACGCACGCACACACACACACACACACGCACGCACATACACATACACATACACACATACACACACACGCACGCACACACATGCACACATGCACACACGCACATACACGTACACACACATACATACACATACACATACACATACACATACACACACACACACACACACAGATGAGCTGAATTTGGCGTGTGAAACATTACAGACATGTTTCTATCCTCTTTGGTATTGTATTTAGCTGACAATGCCAATTTTGTTCAGCTTGATAAAAAACAAGCTTCGAATACGGCAAGTTGCTAAATATGGCTGTGTCTGTCTGAGGCATTCCTGGGCAGCTATGTGGCCCAGACTAGAGGATGAGTAAGGGCTTTTGTCAAGAGTGGAAAGGATGAGGTTCGGGTCGAGTGAGTGAGTGTATGTGTCTGTGTGTATGTGTGTGTGTGTGTGTGTACTGTACATCTTCCTGACATTGAGCTTTACTTTTCCATATTTTGTCAGCCAATAACGTTTTCAGAGACAAAATTAGGTATCAGTTATGTGACGCAGGCCAGGCCGACGGTACGTCAGAGTTTCAAAGGACAGAGGGATGAGAGAGAACCACGCACTGTTGGAGGGGACAAGGGCTTTCTTTCAGTCTGTCCTCACCGTGGCTCTTCATAGTGCTATCTTTCATCTTCTCCCTCTCTCCCTCACTCTCGTCAACTCCTCAGACTGAATTCCATTCGATTCTCAAATTAAATTTGTACATATAATTTTAAATATGATATCCATGGCTAGAAATAAGTTACCATTCGCTTGCTATTACTCAATATCCCCCTCCTACAGATTGTCGTCAAATATAATATGAAAGTGCACAACTAGGGCCTGGTGGTTTTGTAAAAAGTAGACACCATTTTTGTCTTGACAGTAAGGCTACTATATTCAGTATTATATTTACTGATTAAATTCAATACATGATTGATTGAATCGGTGCCAATCTATCCTGCTGTTATCACCTCAAACATCAGCAGGACTAGTTGTTCACCTCAAAGCGCCTATTAGTCCTGGCATTGCAGGGTGCTGAGAGACAGACAGTCGTCATGCAGACACAGAGCAGCCCCACTGCTTTATTACACAGAGAGAGGAGCAGTGATAAGGCACGGCCTTTACACAGACAGAGCTACACACACGTACACAAACAGACACAAGGTCCCATCCTAACACACACAGGCACAATCTACATGAACAGGGGTGAGTGTATCACGTGTGTATTGAGAACACACATACATACACACACTCACACACACATGCATGTGCACACACACACACACACACACACACAGACACACACACACACACACACACACACACACACACACACACATTTACTCACCTACTCTCACTGTTTGAGGGCCAAGACCCAGTGTTCAACCTTTATCTCTGTGAAACTTCATTAAAGCAGAAAGGTCACCAGCAAACAAGTTTCACAGGCAGGCTGGATGATTACCTTCAACACACACACACACACACACACACACACACACACACACACACACACACACACACACACACGGAAAACAAACACAATACTTCATGTCACATGTTAGATTGTGAGGTCGGTGAAATACCATTTGCTTGGGTGAAAACATGAATACTGTATCATTGCTGTCATTTCTTCAGTGTATACATTGATGATTAATCATCTGTTGATTTCAGCTTGTTATCACATTGGATACCAATAACAACATGGCCTGGTCACTGCAGACAGGACATGTGTTCCTCTAGGGACTATGGTCATTCTGACCTCTTCATTAACAGCCTGTTAGCCTAGATGGAGAGAGACAGACCTCTCTCTCTCTCTGTCTCTGTGTGTGTGTGTGTGTGTGTGTGTGTGTGTGTGTGTGTGTGTGTGTGTGTCTGTGTCTGTATGTGTGTGTGTCTGTGTGTGTATGTGTGTGTGTGTGTGTGTCTGTGTGTGTATGTGTGTGTGTGTGTGTGTGTGTGTGTGTCTGTGTCTGTGTGTGTATGTGTGTGTGTATGTGTGTGTGTCGGTGTGTGTGTGCATGCGTAGGTGTGTGTGTGTGTGTGTGTGTATGTGTGTGTGTCTGTGTGTGTATGTGTGTGTGTGTGTGTGTGTGTGTGTGTGCATGCGTAGGTGTGTGTGTGTATGTGTGTGTGTGTGTGTGTGTGTGTGTGCCTGCATAGGTGTGTGTGTGTGTGTGTGTGTGTGCCTGCATAGGTGTGTGTGTGTGTGTGTGTGACTGTTTGTGTATGTGTGTGCTGGCGTGCCCCTCCTCCACTCCCCTCGCCCTCTCCTTCCATTGTCCTGCTGAGACCAAGCCCAGCTCAGACAGGTGGGATCAGCACCCATTATGTCGCTGAAGACTTAGGCACACAAACGGCCAGCAAACTACACCTTAGAGCATTCACCAAGCAGACACCCAGCTACACACAAGTACACACCCCTCTCTTCATCACAACGGCAGATGTTACATTCCAGCGATGCATGACATCCCAGTTTGAGAGGTCTAGAATTCCTTCATCAATTCATCAATCCCATTATTGGAATGTGCCATTCATCTAATGAGGATCTGTCCATTCTTGAGATGGAATATTAATGAACTCCTTTCACACTCCCTTAAAAAAATGGATAGACCTATTCAAGGTTGAAGGTGGCATTCCATGCTAGTACCTAAGAACTCCAACAGCGCTAGCAATGTAAACTGCATTTATGTAGGCCTAAACAACTCTCTCCCTTAAAAATCCATCTAAAACTCTTCTTTAAAATCGCTACGCCTATTCATTCTATCAGAATGATAGATTCCATCAATGAGAAGGACATTTATTAGAATCAGTACAGACACAGAAACTCATTCCTTGAAATCTCGGTGGTCAGGCCCATGAAACATTGAATAAGAAAGGTAACCAATCTTCTGCATTGGCAGATTGAGTATCTTCTTTGCTCCAGCAATGTTTGCAGGAAGGTATTATTGAGAAGACATCAGCAGCCAGTCACCTTGAGGTAGATACACATAGACACACCCGTACAACCCTCTAGTGGTCACCCATAAGAACTGCAGTCTACTCTAAAGCGTTATTCATTTGTGGAGCAACTGTGGTGTGGGTGATACTACGTTGGTTTTTCCTCAAGGGAGATCGAATGATTGGATTATTCGATAATGTTTCTAATATGCTGAATAATACACACCTCCTGTTATTAGGACTACACACACACACACACACACACACACACACACACACACACACAGTGAGAAGATTTGCAAAGTAAAATAAGTTATTTTTATTGTTGCCTTTTCCTACTACTTCCGAGGAGAAACGCTCATTCAGGAGTGGGTTATGGAAGCAATTTACCATGAGAGGAAGGGGGTTGTGGACTCTGTACAGGGTTCGAGTTATAAGCTGATCTCTGTGGGGGTCTCCAAAATAACAGTGCGAAATGTTCTCATGCACGCGCGAATCATGCCCACACAGCGATGGGACTTACAAGTTTTAATTAGCTATAGGCAGTAGCGGATTAAGGTGGTCAGTGGCCCTAGGCTACTCCTTTGTGTGAGGACCCCCCGCCCCCATACACAAGCCTCCCCCCTCCCCAAAATATACAACTCACGAGCACCCTGCACACACACCACTCATAATGCTTTACCATAAAACACTTAAACACTTTAATAACACAATAACACAACAGTGTTAATAATGCAAAGAATTAAAAAAAAAAGTTCAGTGCATTCAGTTCTGTCTCTATTGCTCTCCTCTCCCGTTGTCTCTCTGTTACTGTCCTGTTGTCCGTCTCTCTGTTGCTCCCCTGGGCTCTAAATGACAGAAATGAATTAGCTAATTAGTTGGCATGTAAACATATAGTTAGGGTTGGGTACAGTTTGGGTTTTATTCGATACCGGTGACAAATCGATACTTTAAAAACGGTACCGGTACCGAAACATCATCCTCATCCTCATCCTCCTCCTCAAATACCAACATATCCTGACGCTACAGCTGCAGGCTACTCATTTCACCACATCAACAGCCCCACATGAAACAACAGCTATAAAAGCGATAGTCACACATGTATCTCGGCCAATAATTGTGTTATTTTTGCTATACAGAAGGAGCGAAAAATACATGTACACTAGGTTAGTAAAAAGTAAAAGCCACCTTACCTTTACGGAGACAAGATAGACCTGTTTGGTCTGTTTTCAGTAGGCTGCGGTCGCGGTCCTGGAACCCATGATGCTGACGTCCGATGTCCTTTCTTTATCCAAGATTGGATGAACGGGAGAGGGTCAAAAAATGGCCTTTTTTTGGGCGGCATGGTAGCTACTGTATGTATATACTCCTGTATAGCTAATGAATGAATGTTTGCTTCTCAATAATAGGCTAGGTGCACGATCTCACTACTTCCTGAAAGGCAACTGGTATATGAACATATCCTGTCTCACTCTATTGGTTTAATTGATTAATCAGCTGTGCACTGTGTGTTCCAACGGTTTACCGCACAGCTGATTAATCAACCTTTTGCTGTTGCACAATATTCTACTGCGCCCCATGGTGTCTTGGTGGTGAAGTGCAGGCAGTCAAAGGCCTACTGTCATTCACAGGAGATTAATGGTGCGCGTAGCTCTTTTGGAAAACGTGTTTATTTTACAATATTTATAATATAAATTAAATAATATTCATTACATTGACATTTTGATCAAATAATAGTTGTGGTAATGTATTATTAGCGACCCCCACAGATTTTTGATTTTACTGCCTTCATGGGAGCTCAGAGAGTCTCAGACCATCTCTATGGGAGCCCACATAACTCGAACCCTGGGTACTTCCAAACCGCAAGTTGGTTACCGGTTTATATTCTCAAGCTTACGTCTTCTAGTCATCTCTTTTTCGGGGTGATGGAGGAGAGATTGGCAGTGAAATTCCAGATAAAATCAATGATGGGACTTTAATCATCCTCCGTCCTCACACCCTCATGTCTTCCCCCCTCCATCAATCTTCTGTTATTCAACACGAGTGTGAAAACGGATTGTATCCTTTGTCTCAGAGACACTATGGCATAAATCAAATCAAATCAAATTTTATTTGTATAGCGCATTTCTTACAAGATGTAACTCAATGCGCTTCACACAATGAAAATGTTCAGTCAATCAGTCAATCAATCAATCAATACTGACAGAGCCGCGAGCAGGTAAAAGTAAAAAAAACCTGTATACTATGTAGCCAGGAAAAAATTCCCTTGCAGCCCTCTACCAATAGAGCGACTACTAGCCAGTTTGCTTACCAGTACCCAGCGGTCCAGGGGAGGCCAGGACCACCGGCACAAAGCAAGCAAGCAAGGGCAAAAACCTGTACACCATGTATCCAGGAAAAATTCCTTGCATATTATCGGCGTACACACTGTCCATAAATTTTGTGTTGTATTTGCATCGTTCTGCATCCAGTATGGTCACAGGTCCTGCCAAAAGAGAAACTTAAGCACAGTTATGATGCAACAACACAATAGAGACAGTAAAGATGACAGCAATACAACCTGATGGTGGTCCTGGTACACCCTTGTACCGGTTCCAGTACTGCTCTAGGTGCTATTTGGAGCTGACAGTGCCTCATCAGCACCTGGGTCCATTTTCCTGTCAATACAAATCTCAAAAACACGAGTATGGTGTAATGGCCTAGTGATCCTAGTTCTATAATGTCCAATGTCTCCCTTAGTATCAAAAGGCGACATTGAATAAGTAGGTTTTGAGGTCACGCTTAAAAATGTCCTGAGTTTTAGACAACCTCAGGCCCTCAGGTAGGGTGTTCCACAATCTAGGAGCATATATGCTAAAAGCTGATCCTCCAAATCTCTTTGTCCTAGCCTCTGGCACTATTAAAAGTTCCGTGCCACTAGACCGTAGGGGTCTAGCTGGTGTGTATCTTATGAGCATGTCCACCATGTAATTGGGTGCATCACAGTGAAGTGATTTATAAACTAGTAAAAGGATCTTAAAGTCTATTCTATGACTGACAGGGAGCCAGTGTAGTGATCTCAAGACAGGTGTGATGTGCGCTCTCCGTTTGGTCCTAGTAAGGACACGAGCAGCAGCATTTTGAACCATTTGTAGTCTATTTATCATTTTTTTGGGGAGACCTGTCAGGAGAGCATTACAGTAATCTAGCCTACTAGTAACAAACGCATGCATTAATTTTTCAGTGTCTGCCTGGGAGAGAAATGATTGTACCTTAGTGATGTTTCTTAGATGGTAGAAGGATGTTTTAATAGTGTTATTAATATGAGTTTCAAAATTTAGATCTGGGTCAATTATGACACCAAGATTCCTGGCCTGACACTTAGTGTTAAGAGCTAGTGTTTTCAAGTGTGCAGATAATTTCTCTCTCCCAGTTTTCTCGCCAATGATCAATACCTCTGTTTTTTCTTGATTGAGTTGGAGAAAGTTTTGTGTCATCCAAATATTAATATCGGCAATACAGTCTATCAGGTGGTCGATCATCTTGTAGTCGTTGGGAGTTACTGAGATATAAAGCTGAGTGTCGTCAGCATAGCTGTGGTAGTTAACGCTATGCTTCTTGATAACAGAACTGAGGGGTAGCATGTATAGGCTAAAAAGCAACGGTCCTAAAATGGACCCCTGGGGAACTCCACAGGTTGTGCTATAATTTTTTGACTTATGGTCACCAAGGGCTACAAAGTAATCACGGTCAGCCAGGTAAGTCCTGAACCAGTTTAAGACCGGACCTGAGAGGCCAACCCAGTTTTCAAGTCTCTCAATAAGTATGGAGTGGTCTACCGTATCAAAGGCTGCACTTAAGTCTAAGAGTACAAGAATCGAGAGTTTTTTCGAGTCTGCATTTATCCTAAGGTCATTAGTTACCTTAAGCAAAGCGGTTTCTGTGCTGTGGTATGATCGGAAACCTGACTGAAGTGGGTCATACCTATTATTTAGGACTAAGAATTCATGAAGCTGTCTATACGCTGCCTTTTCTAAAATTTTGCTTAGAAAATACAGTTTCTTAATAGGCTTACTCACTTAATTTGGGTGAGATGATAGGCCTACTTTGCAACTTTACAGTTTTGGTAACTATTATTGGTTTCTCTACTGTAAGATAACCAAGTACATTAACAATAATAATAATAATAATAATAATAATTTAAAATACAAATACAACAATTGGGGGTTCCTGGTATGTGCTGTATAACATGATAGCCATCTATGAGAAATGCACTGTATATAAGATGATGACCAAGGGTCTTTCTGCTGCTGAACAAGGGGCAACAGAGTCCTGTTGATGGGGCCCAATTTTCTTTTAGACTCTGTAGGCTACTGTATTTGTTTATTAAGATTTCATAAATATGATATATTGTGTGAATTTGTCTTGTTTTATCTAAATGTCCCAATTATTTTCATTTCTTGTGCTGGTTTATTATGAACAACATGTAAAATGGCAGGAAACTAGCACAAATAATTGGGTGGGAGAGAGGGGCCGTCGCTGCCAAAACGTGCACAGTTTTGGGTCGCTCCACCGCCCAAAAATCTCACTTCAAACTTTTGGTGAAACTTGGCAGCTCTGTGTAGGACTTCAGAGCTCCGGACGGGATAAACCAACTCTCAGACGGATATGCCCACAGTGCGTGTTCCTGGTTCTTAAAGGCCCATATCCCATATATATAATTCCCCAAAGTCCCGCCTTGAATGAAACTAATTGGCTACAGGTGGTACCTGTTACACAAGCAATAGAGAAGACACATAAAATGTTTTTCTGATTTTATTTTGTATTTCTGTGCAAATACAAACACGAGAGAGAGAGAGAGAGAGAGAGAGAGAGAGAGAGAGAGAGAGAGAGAGAGAGAGAGAGAGAGAGAGAGAGAGAGAGAGAGAGAGAGAGAGAGAGAGAGAGAGAGAGAGAGAGAGAGAGAGAGAGAGAGAGAGAGAGACACAGATGAAAGGGTCAAGAGGTCAAGAAGTGAGTCCCGGTCAGAGTTTCACATGCAGAGTATTTACAAGGTACAATATGATGCGTCACTCAGCTTAATATCAGCACTAACGCCTAAAACCCACCACCGACCCTACCTTACCTGTACGTGGCGGAACTTTTGCTGGACTTTTTACAGCGTCATCCTCACCAGACGCGAAGCAACGTTCGGGAAATAACTGACACTTTCATGCAATGGATTTAATACACCCGGACAAGGTGATAAGCGCAGCGGGAGAGAGAGCTGCATTTTCACTCTGCATCCCCGGTGTTTATAATCAAAATTAAAATTCCCATTGATTAGTGGAAAGGGCAAAGGCTAACCAACGTTGAATGGACTCGACAGGTGTTTCCAACCGGTAATGTTTCATTTCACTTCATTATTAATTGTTCTGGGTTCAGTCTCTGCTGTCATCTGTCCTTAAGCCTTAATATTACATTCTATAGTGGAATATTGGAAATGTTTTACATTAGAACACTCAGCACCATCAACTACAGTAAGGACCTCCCCCTGGCACAGGGAATCAAGTTTGAGTGAAGCGTGCGCCCACTATGACCAGGAGCCAGTCAACCTTGATGGATCCAGAAGATACACAGAGAATGAAACACTAACCATTTGTACTTACTGGAGGTTTCTGCTCCCAAATGCTAAACTTCTGTCTACGTAGCCAGTCAGACAGCCCAGGGACGTGTGTGTGTATTGGGGAGGGTAAAGATGGAACTGTATGGTTTAGTTTGTTAACATGGTTGTTTGTGACTGCTAATGTAAACGGGTTCCTCTGCTTTCTAAAGTATAGACACAGCTGTTGTGTTGGAAAGGTCAAATATAGTAGAACTAACCACCCTAAGTAAGGCAAGGCAAGGCAAGGCAAGGCAAGTTTATTTGTATAGCACATTTCATACAACAGGGGCAATTCAAAGTGCTTTACATGCATTTTAGTGTACATTCTGTTCAAGTACAGTAGAACTAACCACCCTAAGTAGTGTACACTCTGTTTGAAGAACTTGTCTGTCCTCTCTGCCATCTAATACGGTACCAGGAGCTTTGTACAAATAAATCATGCCTTTATTTTGGAAAGAGATTGTATTCACATCTGATCCATTTAATGTGTATTGCATAGAAACAGACAAGATGTGCATTAGAAATAAAATATGACAGATACAATATGACAGATAAAATATGACAGGTACAATATGACATAAGGGACAAAACATTATTCATCAATAAAATACTATGATAAAATGACACTCTGATTAAGATTCCTAACTCATCATCATTGTTTCATTTCTGAAGCAACATAAGCCACTGAAGTTAAAAATGTATGTGTCTAATGTGGAATCACAACAATCTTGAAAATATAGAACACAAAATAAAACATTTAAAAAAGGTTCCATAATAATTAATTAGTGTTTTCTATCTGATTTAGTCATTTTACAACCCCAAAAGGAGGCACTCAAACTGGGAACTGAACTGGGGGGCCACCAATTGAGTTTCACTGTTCTATAGGCTTCTCTACTCTGCACAGGGACACAGAGGATCCATCCTCCACCCTAAACCCTGGGTAGAGGGGCTCAGTGAATGCGGTTCTGAATGTGAATAGGAGGTTCAGTGTGTCAGAGGAGACGCTGTAGAAGGACAGAGTGCCGGCTGGCCAGTCCAGATACACTCCTACTCTGCTTGAGGAGGATTCAGGTAGACAGATTCTAATATCGTTGTTCCTGATGGTGTAACAACCAAATAAACAATTACGTGAGCACACGAGGCTCCAGGATTTGTCATTGTTTCCCAGCCCAGAGTCTTCACCCTCTCCTTTCCTGTTGATTCCTTTATAAGCCACTCCTATACCAGTGACATACCCACTCCTCTCTACCTCCCAGTAACAGCGGCCAGTCAGACCCTCTCTACACAGCACCTGGGTCAAGCGGTCAAACCTCTCTGGGTGATCAGGATACGGCTGCTCCTCTGCCACACCTGTCACCTTTCTGTTCTCCTCAGACAGAGAGAGGCGTCTGTGTACTGTGTTTGGGTCCAGTGTGAGCTCACAGGCATCTGATGAGGAAGACCATTCAAGTTAGTGTTAGTTCACACAAAATATGTCTGGCTGGCTAGTAGGGATGTAACGATGCATCGCGAGACAGTTAATTATCGCTACAAATACAGTATGAGACGATTTCAAATCGGTGAAATGAAAAATGAATTGCGATACTTAAAAACCGACAGCACACATTCTCATTACCGTAATTCCTAAACTATATGTGTTATTGAAAGAATTCCAACCGTTCCTGAAAGCAGAGAAGCTGCGCTTCCTACCCATAGGGTTATTATGGTAACTCAAAGCACGTGAATGGAGAGCTGAGGACAAGAGAAGCGCCATTACTAGCATATTTATTGGGTGTTTTACGAGCTGTGTTTTTATACTTTTGTGAGTTTGTGTACATATGTGAAATGTCACATGTGTGAATTGCAGGAAACTAGCACAAATAATTGTGTGGGAGAGAGGGGCCGCCGCTACCAAAACGTGCACAGTTTTGGGTCGCTCCACCACCAAAAAATCTCACTCCAAACTTTTGGTGAAACTTGGCAGCCCTAAAGTGTTTCTAATTTCGACACCAACACCACGATGTGTGTGTTCAGGGATGCATGAAGATGGGGCGGGAGGAGAACAATATGAAACGATGAAGGTTGGGGTAGCCTATAGTTCCTGTAAGAAACTCAAACCACTTTCATCCCTGGCTGGCGGGTAGTAGATGTCTCAGGAGACACAGTGCTGGGGGGTAGTAGATGTCTCAGGAGGAGACGGAAGTTAGTCTGCAATCTCGATTGTTAAAAAAAATGGTGAGAAAATCGTATCATGAACCCAGTATCGTGAATCCTCTCGTATCGTGAGTTGAGTGCATCGTTACATCCCTACTGGCTAGCTTTTCATATTGCAGTGCCCTGGTAATATTAACTACTTGTGAGAGATAATGCTGTAAAAATATACAATAAGTCATGGTATAACCACTATGCAACTATGCCTCAAACATCAAAACCTACATCTCCTGATGTTTCTCCTCAAACATCAAAACTTACATTTCCTGAGACGACATGTCAATGAGTCACCACTGTGGTCCTTGCTGTAAAACAAAAAAGAAGCATGACATTTGCATGATGAATAGGTTACCCAACAAGACAGAGAACCCAACAACCATATATTCAGTATTTACCTCAGTCTCTCCACTTCAGCGGGATAGAATGGGTCATTGCCTGCTAGGTCCAGGTCTCTCAGGTGGGAGGTGTTTGAGTTGATGGCGGAGGCCAATGTATCACAGCTTTCCACTGTAAGACCACATGTGCCGAGCCTAGTAAAACAAGCATCATTGAATAATTGAAGTCTTCACTGGTTCCTGAAACTGAACTTGTGTAAAGTACCTCTGGTGATAATAATCTGTCTGTATGTATCATTTAATCATGTTTGTTCAACTGTGTTAGACAGGTGCCACATGACCTATTGTTTAATTAATCATCAAGCATTTTGACCATTTATAAAAAAGTATCCATAGGAGGGAAGCTGCTATGTTCCAGTTATATGTCCTCTGTCAGGGGATGGGGAGGGTGGAGGCTGGGGGTGGTGGAAGGTGGAGGCTGGGGATGGTGCAGGCTGGGGATGGTGGAGGCTGGGGATGGTGGGTGGATGCTGAGGATGGTAGGTGGAGGCTAGGGATGGTGGAGGCTGGGGGTGGTAGGTGGAGGCTGAGGGTAGTGAATGGAGGCTAGGGATGGTGGTGGCTGGGGGTGGTAGGTGGAGGCTAGGGATGGTGGAGGCTGGGGGTGGTAGGTGGAGGCTTGGAATGGTGGGTGGAGGCTGGGAATGGTGGGTGGAGGCTGGTGGGTTGTGGGTGGTGGGTAGAGGTTGGGGATGGTAGGTGGAGACTGGAGTTGGTGGGTAGAGGCAGAGGATGGTGGGTGGAGTCTTGGGGTGGTGGGTGGAGGCTGGGGGGTGGTGGGTGGAGGCTGGTGGGTGGAGGCTGGGGATGGTGGCTGAAGGTTGGGGATGGTGGGTAGAGGTTGGGGATGGGGGATGGAGGCTGGGGATGGTGGTAAACAATTAATTAATTTAATTAAAATAAATAAAATGTCAGGTATCATTAAGCATAACCGACATTTACATTGAAAGAAGACAAAAAGGTTATGATCTTTACCTTATTGTCTCTCTTAACAATGGATATTTCATTGTTTATTTATATGAGTTTATATTCATGAGATTTTGATTTGATTTTGATTTCAAACATTGTTAGATATTCAAAATGTAATATGTGGATTAAAAGTGAAATACTGTATATTACCCAGTATGTCTACTCACCTCAGTGTCTCCAGTTTGCAGTGTGGACTCTCCAGTCCAGCAGAGAGCAGCTTCACTCCTGAGTCTTGCAGCTTGTTGAAACTGAGGTCCAGCTCTCTCAGGTGGGAGGAGTTTGAGCTGAGAGCTGAGGCCAGCGTTTCACAGCATCTTTCTGTGAGGTCACAACTCTGCAGCCTGAATAAGAATTCAATAAAATGATGCAGTAAGTCAATAACAGTTCAGTGTAGCCTACAGTAGTAATTACAATACTGATAAAACATTGTAATCAGTGAGGTCAGGCCTTGACCTTGTTTCTTCTCTTAACAATGTCCTTTACATTGCTTCTCAATATGAGTAGTCAACACAAACATGTGTCACTAGAGGTACAATCTCTTGCTGTTTAATTTCAACCTTTTTTAGATTTTCACAATGTAATAACTTATCAAAACCACATTACCGTAACAATCTAATGAAGAAACTTTTATAACATGAAAATGAAATGTTTATAACAAAATGAATGAATGAATGAATGAATGAATGGTCTTTATTGTCATTGCTATAGTACAGGTACCAAACACTGAAATTTGGGAGGGGTGGCTCCCCTGGTGCTAGGAAAGAAAAAGAACTAAAAAAACAAGAAGGGAAAGGAGCTGGTTTACATAAATAAAGGCTATGTATACTATCCACTATACTATACTGTACAGATAAGACGACTAGGGTTGTCATATTGCACATAGTGTTATTGCACATTCATTTAAAGTGTCGCAGTTTGCAGGCTTGAAATGTACACATCTGTGCCTCAGCACTACACCTGATTTTTTCAATCCAGCAGCTGCCATCAATCCGTCCAGACTGTCCAGGGCCCAGAACCTAGGTCTTTGCTGTGTTCAGGGCCTGGATGGCCCTGGGGTAGAAGCTGTGCTTCAGTCTGTTTGTCAGACCATATCTCACCCATACTGTCTCAGACACATATGAACATGCAATCATTCTTTCAACAATATCATACTGTCTCCCAATTTGGTCCCTCACCTCAAAGAAAATAACTGAACCAATAGGAAGACTATAATAGAGTCTATAAGGTCCATGGCAACCTTTCCCCTTGGGACACTGCACTGCACTTTCACACTCCAATGACCTGACTTTTCAGAATTACACAAATAATCTAGCCATTAAATCTTTCTTTCAGATCCAAAACAATAACTCCCCTCCAACACTCACTGCTCTTCTTCCAAGACAGGAACACATCACTAGATCAATTTCACATGCACAGATCCCCACACATACACTAAACCCTGGAAAGAGATCCCATATTACATTAGAGCAACAACCTCATATGTCAAACAGGCATACATGTATAAACACCATCTGAGGGAAGGACACACCTGCAACCACTGATCCAAGTCACATATACCATCTTACTCACTCCACTTAAGTCCTCTCCTTTGTAGTGTTCTGTAGCTGTTTTGCTGTTGTCTTGCTTATGTGATTATTCCCACTTTTACTTTTTGTATTGTTATGTGATTCTGTCTTTTGTGCTGCAGAACAGGAACCTCCTGTAAACTGGTTTTAACTGAGTCAGGCCAGTCTAAATGTTACACAGTTACCTTTATTTTTTTCCTGTATAACAAGAAAGAAAGAATATGTGTACCTCACCTCAGTTTCTCCAGTTTGCAGTGTGGACTCTCCAGTCCAGCAGAGAGCAGCTTCACTCCTGAGTCGTGTAGATTGTTGTAACTGAGGTGCAGCTTTCTCAGGTGGGAGGAGTTTGAGCTGAGAGCTGAGGCCACCGCTTCACAGCCTTTTTCTGTGAGGTCACATCCCTGCAACCTTCATAGAAAAATATAACAATAATGCAACAGATGTAACAGTAAGATATCTGTGGTAATGGTACGATGGTTCTATGTGTTCTGGTCTATGGACTTAAAACAGCTAAATTCAGCTCCAACATGTGTTGTTCGTCAGTGTTGATAGCAGAAAGCAATTTTTCTCCCCAGTCTTATTGTGTGAGATTTGATCAATATATACTGTAAATCCTCTAATAGTGGACTCTATTCCATTAAAGGCCGGTCTCTTATAATGGCCGGGGGGCATGGTCAACACAAACAAATACAGGCCGGCCTCCAATACAGGCCGGGTCAAAAAATTATGGGAAAAAACAGACGTAATATCTGGTATAAACCAGACGGTTAATACGGTAAACTCCTGGTGCCTGTTATATGATGGAACTACGGTAGCTTGTGTTAGCGTACTGGTTACCGGTACCAGAGAAGAGAAAACAAAATGGCGCTGACCAGCCGAAAGTTTGACATGAGTGAGCTTTACAGTATGTGGAGAGAATCAGATACTGGAGAATCAGATACTGGAGAAAGCACAAGAATGAACTGCGTTTAGCTGACAAGGGAAGAGCACGGCTAGCTGGTGGTGGGAATGTGCTGTGAATGTGATGATGTTATATTGTTAATATAACAGTTTAATCTCGTCAAATTTATGTTATATTTCGTTAATACCTGTGGTATTCCAGTTTACTGGTAATCTGATCGTTATTATGATAATTTAACTGTGAAGTTAATGTATTTCCTTTGTGTTTGGTTTGTGCAATGTTTTACAATAAAATGACAGGGTGTGTGTTGGTAATGTTTTTCACCCAGGAATGTGATCCCCTGTTGACCTCTGTATACAGTTTAGCAGTTTTAGTGTGTCTGATAAGTTATGATGACACCCACTGGAAGAGAACTCTATAAGTTGTCTGAATGCCAGATTCTTTCATATGCGTGAGGGTGACAGGCAAACAGACAGGAGTAATTTTTGGATTTTAATCCCTCCTACTGTAAAGATGGTAAACATCTGAACTTGTTGAATAAACACCACCTTTTCTGTCAAACCGCCCCATATCCGTGTTGGATCGTTAATTGGCTTTAGCTTTTCATTCGTCTTTTCTAAGGTTGTAGTTAAACTTATTTTAATTGTTGGTATTAAACACAACACAGAGTCAACAGAGACATTCATAAACAAACAATTGCCAAATTGCCAAAAAGCCAACAATTGAGATACTCACCAGGCTGTTCGTGAGACTCGGAACACTGGCAGTAGCCCCAAGAGACACTCCTCTGAACTGGAGTAATCGCTGAGGTCAAATTCATCCAAGTTGTGTTCACCAGTCAGCAACACAAAGACCAGAGCTGACCACTGTGCAGTTGAGAGTTTGGCCCTTAAGAGAGTGTTTGGCCTAACATAGTGTTTGATCTCCTCCACTAGAGAATGGTCATTCAGCTCATTCAGACAGTGGAACAGGTTGATGCACCTCTCTGGAGATGGATTCCCCCGGATTTTCTCCTTGATGTACTCGACTGTTTCCTTATTGGTCTGTGAGCTGCTTCTTGTCGGTGTCAGAAGGCCTCGTAGGAGATTCTTATTGGACTTCAGCGAGAGGCCCAGGAGGAAGCGAAGGAACAGGTCCAGGTGTCCATTCTCACTCTGCAAGGCCTTGTCTACTGCGCTCTTGTAGAGGCTGATGGCTGTCTCTCTGATTGTGGGTGGTGTGTTCATAACATTGGTATTGGTGTCATTGAATGTGAGGAACACATACAGAGCAGCAAGAAACTCCTGAACACTCAGATGCACAAAGCAGTACACTTTCCCTCTGTACAGTCCACACTCCTCCCTAAAGATCTGTGTGCACACTCCTGAGTACACTGCTTCTCCAACGTCAATGCCACACTCTCTCAGTTCCTCCTCATAGAAGATCAGATGTCCCTTTTCCAGCTGTTTGAAGGCCAGTTTTCCCAGTGACAGAATGACCTTTTTGTCCCACTGTGAATCTCTGTCATGGTCACCAAGGTACTTCACATTCCTCTGTACAGTCTGAAACACCAGGAAGTGTGTGTACATCTGAGTCAGAGTCTTGGGCATCTCTCCTCCCTCTGCTCCACCCAACAGTCTCTCCAGAGTAGTGGCTGAGACCCAACAGAACACTGGTATGTGGCACATGATGTGGAGACTCCTTGATCCCTCAACATGTGAGATGATTCTGTTGGCCATGTTCTCATCACTGATTCTCTTCCTGAAGTACTCCTCCTTCTGTGGGTTGTTGAACCCTCGTACCTCTGTCATCCGGTCAACACACTCAGGAGGAATCTGATTGGCTGCTGCAGGTCGGGAGGTTATCCAGACGCGAGCAGAGGGAAGCAGATTCCCCTTGATGAGGTTTGTCAGCAACACGTCCACTGAGGCTGACTCTGTGACATCACAACACCTCTTGTTGTTCTGGAAGTCTAGAGGAAGTCGACACTCATCCAGACCATCCAAGACAAACATAACATTGTATTTGTCATAGTTGGAGATTCCTGATTCTTTTGTTTCGACATAGAAGTGATCGAGGAGTTCCAACAAATTGTAGTTTTTGCCTTTGCATAAATTCAACTCTCTGAAAGGGAGGGCAAATATGAACTGGACATCCTGATTGGCTTCTCCTTCAGCCCAGTCCAAAATAGACTTCTGCACAGAGATTGTCTTTCCAATGCCAGCGACTCCCATGGTTAACACATTTCTGATTGTTGTGTCTTGTCCAGGTGAGGGTTTGAAGATGTTGTTGCATTTGATTGGTCTGTCTTCTGTAGCTGGTCTTCTGGATGTTGTCTCAATCTGTCTGACCTCATGTTCATTATTGACCTCTCCACTTCCACCCTCAGTGATGTAGACCTCTGTGAAGATCTCATTGAGATGTTTTGGGTTGCCTTGTTCAGCTATTCCCTCAAACACACACTGACACCTGCTCTTATGGTTGAGTTTTAGTTTAAGTTGGCACTCCACAGCACGCTCATCTGAGGGAACAAATGATACAGAAAATGCCCTTTAGTAGTCTAGTTGACCAACTTGCAAACCTTTATCCACATTTACATAATCAGTAAATACAGTGGGGGAAATAAGTATTTCACCCCCTGCTGATTTTGTGAGTTTATCCCCTTACAAAGAAATGAACAGTCTATCATTTTAATGGTGGGTTCATTTTAACAGTGAGAGACAGAATATTACAGAATATATCCAGAAAATCACATTATATGAATTTTGAAAAATGAATAAAATAAGTATTTCAACCCCTAGCAAAACATGACTCAGTACTTGGTGGAGAAACCCTTGTTGGCAAGCACAGCGGTCAGACGTTTCTTGTTCCAGATCCCAGGAGGGATTTTGGCCCACTCCTTTTTGCAGATCCTCTCCAAATCCTTAAGGTTTGGAGGTTGTCGCTTGGCAACTCCACAGATTTTCTATGGGATTAACGTCCGGAGACTGATTAGGCCACTCCATGACCTTAATGTGCTTCTCGTTGAGCCACTCCTTTATTGCCTGAGCCGTAATGCTGGAACAACCATCCACGACCCATTTTCAGTGTCCTGGCTGAGGGAAGGAGGTTCTCACCCAAGATTTCACAGTACATGGCCCTGTTCAGCCTCCCCTCGATGCGGTGAAGTAGTCCTGTCCCCTTAGCAGGGAAACAGCCCCAAAGCATAATGTTTCCACCACCATGCTTGATGGTGGGGATGGTGTTCTTGGGGTCAAAGTCAGTATTTTTCCTCCTCCAAACATGGCGAGTTGAGTTGATGCCAAAGAGCTTGGTCTCGTCTGACCACAGCACTTTCTCCCAAGCCTCCTCTGAATCATCCAGGTGCTCATTGGCAAACTTCAGACAGGCCTGTACATGTGCCTTCTTGAGGAGGGGGACCTTGCGGGCGCTACAGGATTTCAATCCATTATGGCGTAGTGCAGTGTTTCCTCCAGGAATTTTTACAATGGTGGCGGGTAGTGCTGACCGCGTGCACGCGCATGAAACGCGCACACGCGCTCAAAACAACGACGTAATTTCAGCCAAAACTCGAGGATATGGCCCAAAAAAATAAAATGTTTTCCTGTACTTCTCCCGTGTGTCTCTTATTGTCTGTGTCTGCATGTTTTTCCAGCATGTAATTCCGTTGTCAATAAAAACAAAAACACTGATCTGACGGTTTTTTTCACAACGTTATTACTTGTCACTTTAAGCCCAGGAGGGAGTTAGCGATTAGCGATGTTTAGCTTAGCTTAGTTTAACAGAAGTATCTTCACTTTTAACATGACTTCCCGTGGTCGTAGAGGGCTGGTCGACGGCTTAAAATGACCCTGTAGACCTTATCCAGCTATAGTCTTGTGTTTCTACCCCGGGCATAGCCGGTGTTATTCACGGACAAACACTCCTGTTAGAGTGGTTCTAGTACACTGGACATAGGTAACACATAGAGAGGCTTCTCCTCTCTCTCTCCATCCTACACTACACTACACTACGCATCCTATACTACACTACACTACGCTAGCTCGCGGTGTTCGGGTGACAGCCAGGGCGCGTTCGTAAATACGCTCTGGAAATCTGATCAGCACTCACGGAATGCCTCTTGTCCAATCAAATGACTTGGTCCCTTTATGACGTTGAACCCAGTGTGCGCTCCGGGGCTCTCAGAGCGAATTTACGAACGCAGCCTCAAGTTCAATACTCGCGACACACACGGACTGGTCCAGTTTCAGCGCTTGTGGGTGTGTCTAGCGCTGTGAAGGTCTGAAAAGCGGCCTAAATCTTTTTTTTTTTTTGGGGTTGAGAAATCTGAATGGTGGCGGAGGAAATTCCATCGTGGCGGACCGCCACTACGCGGGAGGGAGATTGATGGTCAATTTGTGTTTCTTCCATTTTCGAATAAGTGCACCAACAGTATTCTCCTTCTCACCAAGATGCTTGCCAATGGTCTTGTAGCCCATTCCAGTCTTATGCAGGTCTATAATCTTGTCCCTGATGTCCTTAGACAACTCTTTGGTCTTGCCCATGGTGGAGAGGTTGGAATATGATTGATTGATTGAGTCTGTGGACAGGTGTCTTTTATACAGGTAACAAATTGAGATTAGGAGTACTTTCTTAAAGTGAGAGGACTAATCTGTGTGCCTCATGGTAACCGGTCTGTGGGAGCCAGAATTCTTGCTGGTTGGTAGGGGGTGAAATACTTATTTTACTCAATATTTTCTTTTAATTCATATAATGATTTTTTAAAAATATATATTCTGTTTCTCACTGTTAAAATGGACCTACCATTAAAATGATAGACTGTTCATTTCTTTGTAAGGGGGTGAAATACTTATTTCCCCCACTGTACATGCATGATACAGACAATGCTCTTCCATTGACCATTTCCAAGCACAATCAGTGAATACATTCAAGAGTATGCTGTATTTGCACCACAGTCCTTTTCATGGTGGATATTCAGTATAACTGGCGTCTTCACTGCTTTTCCTGTCTGTGTCCTTTCCTGTGTTTCTATTGTGTAGTTATTGGTAGTCATTGGTAGTTATTGGTGTAGCATGTATTGGCTGGGGATTAACAGACTAATAGTAGGAATCTCTTACTGTCATCCAGTGTGTCAGCGAGCTCCATCTGGTTAATGGTTCTCAGCATGTGCAGTGTGATCTGTAGAGCCCCCTTCCTTGCCCCCATCCTCTGCCTCTCATCCTTTCCATCTCCTCCCTGGTCCTCAGCACGTCCTGGGTGCAGGAGTCTGTTCTTCTGCTTCTCCAGCTCCTCTTTGACAAAGTCCACAACCTTCTGCTCAAGCAGCTGAAGAAGAAATGAAAACAGTTTTGAAATGAAAGTTAATGGAAAAAAATAATTGTACTGTAGATGGAGATGCAGATGGAGTCACTTGCAGATTTGATCCCTTTAGAAGACCAGTATAGTGTTAGGGTCCCCTCCTATAAGTACCGTGGGATTTGGCTAGATGAAAAGCTACATTTTAAATAGCACATTGAAAAGCTGAAACTAAAGAGACGTCAAAAGTTGAAATTGGGTTTTTCGTACCTACAACGAATCACAGCTGTGCTGATATTCAGTATAACAGCACTCCCTCTTGTGTGATATTGTTTAATTGTCTATGTGGCAGCGACTGGTGAACTTGCAAAAAACACACTCACTCGAAGGGGAGAAGAAGTGAAACTTAGGCCTGGACTACACGTATATGGATATTTTTCTAAACACACATTTTTTTGTACAATTGGGCCTCTCAACCATACGAACACGGCATTCTCACTCACATAAACTGGGATTTCTCTAAACGGATAAAAAAGTGAAGAAATAAAAAAATATCCGATTGAGTGGATCAGTGTGGTTATGTTAAACGGAGCTGGTGTTGATGCAATGACGTCAAGCATCAAGCCGTTTACACATACGAATTGAAGCAAAACAGTTGTCAACAGCAACAACCACACAAAATAATCTGTTTTTGCTTTCTTCTTGGTCGCCATAACTTGCTTTTCTGTCTGTTTTGTACTTTTCTTTTCTGTCTGTTTCAAAGAGTTTGGTCTGTTTACGTTTTGAGTCACTGCCGCCGTTTGATTACAACTGACTGCGCATGCCCATAACGCTCTTCTACGGTATTTGACAGATCGTGTTCAGTTTTGGCTTTTCGTATGGACAGAGATATTTTAGTGGTGTGGACAGAGTCTTTCTTTTAAACGAGGACGAAAATATCAGCTTAAAAACATATCCATATACGTGTAGTCCAGGCCTTATTGTGTCAACAATATTTAGTTTTCTTTTTTTTTCATAACATCAACTTGAAGTTTTAAAGTACCCACTCGATATAATAAACAACAGTTTAACGATCACTAAATACTTATCATTTGTGGATTTGATTCACTGTTCTTGTTTGCCGGAGGCTACCGGTAAGGGAGACTTGACTTGTAAACATACTTTCGTTTTAGCTTGTGTTCAAAAGCAAGAACTGTGCATTCATCTTGCAGGGCTCTCAAGTCTCACGCATTGGGCGTGAGACAAGGTGTGGCGTGTGAGCGTGTGAACGGGTTGAAATGCTTGAGAGCCCTGATCTTGTTATGTGTAGTTATGTGTTTTTAGCATGTTGTGATGTTATTAAAATACAGTTTAGACCTTCTTAGCGATGTGTTTTGTTAGCTGCTAGCTGTTAGCAGTAATTAGCACTAATAGAGATAATACCAGATTGAAAATGCTTGTAGCCAACTACTCTATAACTCGTGGTCGCAGCTATTGTGAATTGCTATTCACGCGAGTCAGCTGTGAATCACCACAGGTCCTTGACGCTTGTTGCAGAAATGGATGACGAACGGCTGATACTTGAGGTGGGAAAAAAACTTTTTCATATGCGACAAATGACGGTCGCAGGTAGAACGGAGCAGGTAGAACGTGACGTTGACGCAACGCTAGGTGGAGGATGTACAACGGAAAGTTGACGCAACGCCGATGGCGAGGTGACGCAACGCTGTAAGTGGAGCTTGGGCGTTAGTATCCTAGCCTGTTTTTAAGGCTCTGATCAACGGCAATGTTTTTGATAGCTGCAGTTGTTTTGTGTTTCATAATGTGTTGGTAACTTGACATTTCATGTACACACTGCTCAGGGGCGGCGCTAGGGGGTGGCTACTGGGGCTCAAGCCCCGGATGTTTTCTGAAAAGCCCCGAATGTTTTACTTAAAAAAAAAAAAAAAAAAAAATAAAAAATAATAAACTCTCGTGAGTAACGTGCAGTACCGGAGTCCAACAGAGAGGCAGCAGCTGCGCGACATTAGCCTGCATACTGCGTAGCCTGCCCTGCCCTGAAGAAGAAGTGATCTCAATCAGTGCCTGACTTGCACAATTGTAAGGATGGATATCCCAAAGTTGTTTTCAACAAAACAAGCGCCAAGAACTGTTGCAGCAGCCGTATCAGCAGCTGACAACAATGACTTCACCAGCAGTGATGACATAGATGATGTTTCAGGTTTGTGAATCTTATTAGAAAGGTGACTGACTCACTGACACTACTTTTCCGGTTTGCTAATGCTAGCTGGCTATCATAACATAACGTTATGTTATAATGAAAATGAAACATAGCAAGGTACTGTTACGGTACATGGTAAGAAATCAAACAAAGGATAATACTTATTCAAATAAAGTAATATTATACTTATAATACTTATTCAAATAAAGTGAATAACAGGCTGATAGTCTTTGATATCTGCACTCTGGTTGACTGAGTAACAAGTGAAAAAGAATGATGTAACGTTAATGTTACAGCTAGTAAACATGGAGTAACCACATTAAGTATGCCCTTATGGTAGTATGTATGTATACAGAACATGACTCAAATCTATTCTAAGATGTAACTCTAACTAACTAAGTTTGTTTAATGTCCCAGGGGGGATTTGATTTCACAGTACTATACACAGGCCAACAATACATGTAATATATCGTCATATAACACAGGACAAGACTCTAAATACAATGTAAGTGGTGAGCACAGAGTCTGCCCTGATATACATACTGTAACATAACTAGCCTCAGCCCATCAATTATGTAATTCTATACAAATATAAATGATGGTGACTGACAGGGGGAGCTACGTGTGCTGACCTCCCTCTGTGCCCAGAACCACCACAATTAGTTTGCTTCATTAAAGGGTGTGAATGTATATGTGTTCTCCAGTGCCTTTTGTCCGCTTTAAGGTGGTGGTAAGTTGAAGGTTGAAGGCAAAAAATTTCGCCGCGCTCCGCGCGCACATTATATTCTCCCTCTGGGCTAAGCCCCGGATCTCCTACGATCCTAAAACCGCCCCTGACACTGCTACTTCTCTGTTTGCCTTCTTGCCAGGTCACGCTCGCAAAAGAGGTTTTAACCTCAATGGGTGTTACTTGGTTAAATAAAGGTTACATAAATAAATACAATATTTTATTTGTTCCTATACATTGAAGCCATTTCATGGACCCTGGTTAATTCTACTGAAAATATGTTAGCTCATTAGCCAAGACCCACCCCCACAGCTTACAAACAAGAGCCTGGACAATACTTTAAACTGGAAATTAATTTGACAGATGGTGTCTTTACAAAAAACAAGACTCACCTCAAACACAGAGGACAGGTCAGGACCACTGGGGATCTCTGCCTTTGATCTGGATTGGCTCCTGTGGAAACAAAACACGTTGTCTCAATGTTGGCATTGTGTCATATTCTCCTTGTTGCTTTTGGTTGCTCAGGACACATTGTATCATTCATAGGTGTGCTCTGTTCCATAAACATTATTACAAGTGGAAGTGTAATCAGATTGTCCATCCATATATCATAGATGTGTACGGTAATGATGGTTATAATCATGCCTGGTGAGGCAGGGATTCCTTCACAGGTTCTTTACAGCATTCAAGGGATGTTAGAGGGTGTGAGTGCTTGTGTGATATTACCTTTGATCACTGTCAATGTTTTCTTTACGAAAAGCTATCGGACGATCCATTGACCAATCACTCTTCATGGATACACAGCTGCGGGCAGAGGAGCTGCATCCTGATTGGACAGGGCTGTAACAAAAGACAGGCCTTCAATCGTTGGGCAGTCAACACACACACACACACACACACACACACACACACACACACAGTGCATTACATGTAGAGGTTGTGAGGACTCGTGGACTCGAAATCACACACTCGCTAGTCATGCCAAAATAGAAGTGTGTAACAGTAATGTAGTTCCTGGGCCTGAGCTGGATTATTCTTCCTGCTACGACAGGTGGATTGATGATTCACTTGCTTAGTCAAATGTATTGATTGTAAGTCGCTTTGGAATAAGGCGTCTGCTAAATGCCAAAAATGTAAATGTAAATGTGAATACCACTCCAAATGAGAATGGGCCTAGGTTTGAATACTGGAGCTAGTTGGATAATGAATGACACTGGACAGCGGTTTAGGAAAATGAGTATACCGGCTGGTATTGAACTTTTGATCGATCATAAACAAAATAAACAAAATACAAAAACAAAACAGTTGTCCCCTCGAATCAGATTGGACAGGGCTGTAACAAAAGACAGAACTTCAAACTTTGACTCAACATGCACGCGCGCACACACACACACACACACACACACAGTGCATTACATGTAGACGGTGTGAGTGCTTGTGTGATATTACCTTTGTTCACTGTCAATGTTTTCTTTACAAAAAAATATTGGACGATCCATTGACCAATCACTCTTCATGGATACACAGCTGGGGGCAGAGGAGCTGCATCCTGATTGGACAGGGCTGTAACAAAAGACAGGCCTTCAATCGTTGGGCAGTCAACACACACACACACACACACACACACACACAGTGCATTACATGTAGACGGTGTGAGTGCTTGTGTGATATTACCTTTGTTCACTGTCAATGTTTTCTTCACGAAAAGCTATCGGACGATCCATTGACCAATCACTTTTCATGGATACACAGCTGGGGGCAGAGGAGCTGCATCCTGATTGGACAGGGCTGTAACAAAAGGCAGGCCTTCAATCTTTGACTCAACACACACACACACACACACACACACACATCTCTCAATATCTACTGTTTTGATACAACCTCTATTCTGTGTGCGTGTGTGTGTGTGTGAGAGAGAGAGAGAGAGAGAGAGAGAGAGAGAGAGAGAGTGTTAGTGAAGTTGTGAACAGGAAGCAGCAGTGTGTGTGTGTTAGTGTACCATGCTAAAAAGTGTACCTTTGTTTATCTGACCTGTCCTTGGTCTTGTCCTTCTCTCTCTCTCCTTCTCTCTCTCTCCTCCTCCCTCTCTCCTCCTCTCTGTCCTTGTCCATGACACGGGCCTCGCCTCGGCTGTGTTCGCTGCTGTGGCTCCTCCTCTTCCTCTTCCTGCTGCTGAGCCCCCCGGGCCATTACAACAGGACATACATCAGTAATAACACGCACACACACACACACACACGCACACACACACACACACACACACACACAGGTGTCTCTCTCTCCTCTCACCTCAACATGGTCAAATGATGTAGTGGCAGCCAGTCCCACACATCTGACTTCCCGGATCACAGGAGAGTGTGCTTGTCACTGCGAGCTCCAGCACTCCTCTCTCAGTGAGTGATGAGGACGGGCTGAGTACGTGTAACGTCATGCATCATGCTGGATGTGGGTGAGATAAGGCCTGTTAAACAACATTCTTATAGTCAACGCAACAAAAAGAGCCCTGATGAAACAGGAAGTGGCTTATTTATTAGACCATGGTTTTTGGTTGGTTTTGTGAATTGTGTTGTGTTTTTCTCTCCCCCTGTTGTCATTCTCCTGAATTTCTTAGATGCATGCTTGGTTCCAGTCCCATCATTCCACACCTGTTCCTGATCATCAATCAACCTGTTCCTTCACTGTAAATACCTCTATTAGTCCTTGGGCCAAACCCCCAAATTGAACATTTCACTACCAAATTCTGGGCAAATCCTAGATGTGATTTTCTTATTCCTATACATCCCTAGATTATGTTTTGATATGATAGACCTTTTGGATTGGCAGCTTATTAGTAGTTATCACCTCGTAAAGGTACGGAGTGCTTTTTTCAAAAACGGAGTTTTGCCTAGAAAAGTCCCCTGCCATATATTGCTCCCCTTCGTATGATTCGCGCCTAGCTGTGGTGTGGTTGTGATAGAGACATGAGCCTTTTCATGTTCTTTATGCGCCTGAGTCTCCTAAACACGTAGAGACCAACCCCGAGTCGATCAGAGATTCCTGCGATGAGCTATGGTAACTTTACCGCACCTACCCCCTACCGATGAATGCCTAATTTTTGCGGTTTTCCGGAGGTATTGTGCGGTAGGTGCGGTAAAGTTACCATAGCTCAGCGTAGGAAGCTTTGATCGACTCGGGGTTGGTCTCTACGTGTTCAGGAGACCCAGGCGCATAAAGCTAACCTGGCTCATGTCTCTATCACAAGCACAGCCCGAGCTATGCGCGACTGACGTGAAGGGGAGCAAAATATGGCAGGGGACTTGTGGACCCGAATGCAGGACACTGAGGCGGAGTCAGATGAAAGGTCAAACCCATGGATGGGTACATTTATTGTTTTCTGAATTTGTATGTTTAAATATACAAATGATACATTATCTACTTAAAATATGCGTTAATTTACATAGTTTTCCAGAATAAAAATCTAAAACAAAGTGCTTAAAACAAATAAAGTGTGTGTTTACCTCCTCAAATAAATTAACTTAGCCCCAGCCAGATCCATATTTAGAGGTAAGTTAGCAAGCTAGTTTAGAGTTAGTGGTAATGTATAGCTGGTTACTGGTTAGACAACGAAGCGACCTTGGGTTCCCTGAAAGGTGCTATATAAATGCAAGTTATTATTATTATTATTATTATTATTATAACTAGCTAGCTAGTTTTTTCTACCATAAATCATCTCCTGAAGCCACAACCATCTCCCACTACTGAGGCTACAGAGCAGCGATGTAACAGCTTCATTGACTTTTTCAGATCCAAGGTCAACAACATTCGCTCTCTGATACCCAGCTCTTCCTCTCTGTCTCCCTCTGCTACCAACCCCTCGCCTGGGAGTTTGCCATCTCTCCCATGTTTCACAGAGGTTCAACAGAGCCACATTATGGAAATCCTTAGAGGAATGAAATCATGCACTTGCGCCCTGGACCCCATTCCCACTGCTCTGCTCAAGTCATACACCAACCTTGCCTTCCTGTCCAAGGTGCTAGTGAAGGAAGTTGCTTCCCAACTCCAGGATCACCTCAAACACAACAACCTGTTTGAAAGATTTCAGTCAGGCTTTCGCTCAGCCCACAGTACAGAAACGGCTATGCTAAGGGTGACGAATGAACTGCTAATGACATCCTCCTGGACCTGACAGCAGCATTTGACATGGTGGATCACACTATCCTCCTAGAGCGCCTCCACACCACCATTGGACTCTCAGACTCTGCACTGAAGTGGTTTCAGTCCTATCTCTCTGGCAGGACTGAATACGTCTCACTGGGAGGATGCAAGTCCAGACTTCTCCCTGTTACCTGTGGTGTTCCACAGGGGTCGGTTCTCGGCCCCATCCTCTTCATCACCTACATGCTCCCCCTCGGTCGTGTCATCACCAGATATAGGATGTCTTTCCATTGTTATGCTGATGACACACAGCTCTACATTAAAACTACCCCAAGCCCCTCTGCAGCCATGTCATGTCTCACCACCTGTCTTGAGGAGATAAAGGCATGGATGAACAACAACTTCCTTCAGTTAAACAGTAACAAATCCGAAGCTCGTCTTGTTGGCACCCCACACCAGGTTCAGTCTTCGCCCATATCACAGCTCACCTTCGAGGGTCAAGTCATCCTCTTCTCCTCCTCAGTTTCAAATCTGGGGGTTAGGTTTGACCCTCACCTGACCTTCAGTGACCATATAAAACACCTGTGCAAAACCTCCTTCTATCATCTCAGAAATATTTCCAAACTCCGTCCCACTCTAACCCTGTCAGATGCAGAGAACTTGTCCATGCCTTTGACTACTGCAATCCGCTCTTCATCGGGATTCCTGGCAAAAGCATACAGAAGCTGCCATACATCCAGAACAGGGCTGCCAGGATCCTGATGAGAGTCCACAAATACAAGCACATAACCCCTGTTCTACACTCACTACACTGGCTCCCTGTCTCATTCAGGGTTGACTACAAAGTCCTTCTTCTCACCCACAAATGCATCAACGGACACGCACCTCCCTATCTACAAGAACTCATCACTCCACAAACCTCCACCCGCACCCTCAGGTCTTCAAACAGTTTGCTCCTCCAGGTCCCCAATACCAGGCTCCGCACCATGGGGGACCGAGCCTTCTGTTCGGCTCCGCCGTGCCTGTGGAACAGCCTTCCTATAGCCAGCTAAGGGCAGTACAGAGCCTGTGCAACAGCCTTCCTAGCCAGCTAAGGGCAGTACAGAGCCTGTGGAACAGCCTTCCTAGCCAGCTAAGGGCAGTACAGAGCCTGTGGAACAGCCTTCCTAGCCAGCTAAGGGCAGTACAGAGCCTGTGCAACAGCCTTCCTAGCCAGCTAAGGGCAGTACAGAGCCTGTGGAACAGCCTTCCTAGCCAGCTATGGGCAGTACAGAGCCTGGACTCTTTTAAGACAGGCCTTTGACTGTTGAACTGTGTTCATTTTTGTGATTTATTTTGAGTTGTTTTACTATGTTTTTAACTTATTATGTTTGAGGTTTTTTTACTCTGTAGCACTCTGAGATTCTTTTGAATGAAAAGTGCAATACAAATAAAATGCATTATTATTATTTATAGTTAATAACACTTTAGTTAGCTAGCTAAACTAGCAAAGTAGCCTGTTGTGTACCCAGGCTTGAGACAGGGTTTTATATTGTAGTAATATTAATGTAACTTAATTTACATTAAATTTACAGAAGATTCCTTGTTTGTAGTTGTAATGAGATCTGCCCCAATTACTGCACCCTGACAATATTTTAGTTTAGAATAAGGTTGGTAATTTAATGTCAAACTAGATGTATTCCTCTATTTCAGAGACCCACATCATCAGCAGTAAGTGTAAGTCTAATGATGGATCCAACTTCAGGTGAATGCAGCAGCAACCTGCCAAGAAAGCGGCATGGACAGCATCATCCACTGCTCTGATGATGGACAGCATCATCCACTGCTCTGATCATGGACAGCATCATCCACTGCTCTGATCATGGACAGCATCATCCACTGCTCTGATGATGGACAGCATCATCCACTGCTCTGATCATGGACAGCATCATCCACTGCTCTGTCATGGACAGCATCATCCACTGCTCTGATCATGGACAGCATCATCCACTGCTCTGATCATGGACAGCATCATCCACTGCTCTGTCATGGACAGCATCATCCACTGCTCTGATCATGGACAGCATCACCCACTGCTCTGATCATGGACAGCATCACCCACTGCTCTGATCATGGACAGCATCATCCACTGCTCTGATGATGGACAGCATCATCCACTGCTCTGATGATGACTCCAACTCAAACCTGGTGTCACCCCAAAACCTGGACTTATGGAGAACTTTGTTGAGGGCGGCAGAAATCAGAAAACATCTCCCAATTTTGGACCACACCTACCACCGGACTCCATACACCTACAGCTTTCACTGCCTTGTGGGCTAAATAAATGTAACTGTTCATCTGCCTCCGCCTCAGTCTCCTGCATTCGGGTCCACTCCCGTACAGAACGTAGGCTAACACACATTTTAAATGACAGCAGTCCATACTTTAAGAGGGGATAAGGTATTAAACTACTAACAACAAGGTCCAACAAGGTCTATCACATCAAATAATAATCTAGGGATGTATAGTAATTAATTACTGTCTTTATCCAATCTGTGGTCCAAATGTTCTTTAAAGATATGCAAATTAACTCATATTTTAAGTAGATAATACATCATTTGCATATTTAAACAGAACATTTCTGAAAACTTGTAATACAAAAAAATATTGTCTCAATGTAAGTAATCAACTGGGGAAGTTTCATGGTGATATCTATTAGGTAAAATGTTTTACCCATCAAAAAGTCCCCGGCCATATTCTGCTCCCCTTCGCGTCAGTCGCGCATAGCTCGGGCTGTGCTTGTGATAGAGACATGAGCCAGGTTAGCTTTATGCGCCTGGGTCTCCTGAACAAGTAGAGACCAACCCCGAGTCGATCAGAGCTTCCTACGCTGAGCTATGGTAACTTTCCCGCACCTACCGCACAATACCTCCGGAAAACCGCAAAAATTAGGCATTCGTCGGTAGGGGGTAGGTGCGGTAAAGTTACCATAGCTCATCGTAGGAATCATTGATCGACTCGGGGTTGGTCTCTACGTGTTTAGGAGACTCAGGCTCATAAAGAACATGAAAGGGCTCATGTCTCTATCACAATCACAGCACAGCTAGGCGCGAATCATGCGAAGGGGAGCAGGATATGGCAGGGGACTTTTCTAGGCAAAACTCCGGTTTTGAAAAAAGCACTCCGTACCTTTACGAGGTGATAACTACTAATAAGCTGCCAATCCAAAAGGTCTATCATATCAAAACATAATCTAGGGATGTATAGGAATAAGAAAATCACATCTAGGATTTGCCCAGAATTTGGTAGTGAAAAATGGTTTGGCCCAAGGACTATATCCTTAGTTCTCTCTCTCTCCTGTTTGAGCTGTGGCATGGCTCTGGTGGGTAGAGATCTTTTACCTGCTGTCTAGCATAAACACGGACGACTAAGGTTATAAATGAAACTCAGCTTTACTCGATATCAATTCAACAACCTCATACAACAGTCGGTACTAGCATAACTCTAACTCGCATGGCTCATTACGTCATGACGTCCCTATGACTAGCATACACCACATTTCTCTTTCCCAGCAATAAGGTGACTTCTAAACATTACCCCATTTTTCCCGTCCCTTTTACTTAAGCATATAACCCAAACATTTCACATTCTAAGATGAAACTCAAATAAATTATCTGACGTCATTTAACCCAAACATTTCTCTTGCACATAAACTGATAACACTCCTTACACCAGCGGTTCTCAAACCTCTCCTCGGGGCCCCCAATCCTTCCACATATTTGATCTGTTCCACCACAAGCACACCTGATTCAACTAATCAAGTACAAATCATGATTGACTTGGTCATTTTCTGTTTTTAGTGTTTTTTTAAACACTTAATTATTTGACATTTAAACATCCAATATCAAATACAGCAAATGGAGTTACTGATGTAACGTACACACATACACAAACGTACACACAATATCACTTACCTTTTTGTGGATCGTTGTTTATTCCTACTCGACACAGAATGTCAAATGGACGAAGACGAAATACGCGGGAGAAATATCTCCCGGGAAAAAACGAAACTAACTTCTACTACCCACAAAAAGGGGCGGGGTCATGACGCGAGTACATAATACCCGGAAGCGTTGCTCTGACGAACCACGACACGCCGTGATGCCGTTCGAGATGTTAAAAGTTGTGAAACGAGGGTGAATGTTGGCTGACATGCTCTCCTTATCATTGAACATGACGAACCAAGGTATGAACACTTGCTGTTTTTTTTGCTTTTTACCTAAGTGAATGTTAAATGTGCACATTGTAGTTGTCATATAGCTATGTATTGCCATTTAGCAGACGCTTTTATCTAAAGCGACGTACAACAAGCACACTAAAGTAAGTGAATCGTGTATACATTAGACAGGTTGGTGAGAATATTACAGGTCAAAAATGTGGTACCTACACCGGCGAGCATTTTGGACTGCTACTATACATACATTTCTCGCACCATTAGGATACTCAAGGCCAGCATGATAGTGGCGCACTGTTTGCACGTCTCATAAGGAGAGGGATCTCTTATTTCACATCCAACAGATTGTAGCCTATATAACACGCTTTCAGTCTAATGAATAAAGATGCAGGTTGACCCAAAAAAACGGCATTGTTTCACCTCTTTTATACTTTTTTTATTGGTCTTATGTAATATTCTAATATTTTGAGATAATGGATTTTAAATGTTCATGAGCTGTAAGCCTTAATCATCAACATTAAAACAAAAAAAGGCATGAAATATTTCACTTTTTGAATTAAATTACGGAAAATAATGAACTTTTCCACGATACTCAAATATTTTTTGATGCACCTGCACATGCAACAACCCTCATACGTGTTACTGAAAAGGATGCTGAACCGATCCATTGTCAGGTCTACTCAGATGAACAGTACGTATGTACGATAGGGGTAGTGGTGGTCTAGTGGATAATGAGTTGGACTTGTGATCGGAAGGTTGTGAGTTCAAATCCCGCCTGAAACCACACCACTACTAGTGTGCCCTTGAGAAAGGCACTTAGCCCTCAGTTACTCCAGGGGGAATGTCCCTGTAATTCGTAATTGTAAATCGCTTTGGATTAAAGGCGTCTGCTAAATGGCTAAATTAATTAATTAATTAATTATGTTAGTGGGCACATTCACAGCAGGAACCTGGCTTCAGTTAGTTGGTAAAGCATGGCGCTAACAACGGTTAGATTGTGGGTTTGACCCCCACTGGGATCTTATATAACGAAAAAATGTACACTCACTGCAGTGTAAGTCGCTTTGGATAAAAGCTTCAGTTTCATAGATAGATAGATGGGACCATAGCCTATATTCTGAAAACACTCACTGCAATGTAAGTCACTTTGGATAAAAGCATATAGCCTATATTATCTTAAAATATTACCTAAATATGCCCCAACCATCACCACCACCAGTGAGAATGATCCCACCCCTCCCAGCACTACTGCTACCCCCTCTGAAGAGCACATGGCTTCAGGTGGATTGTGTTAGTGGTGGCATCTGTGGTTGTTGCTGATTGTGTGTATTGTGCGAGGAATTGCAGTGAAAACCCTCCTACAACCACCACCAGGTGGAATGATTCCACTGCTACCACCCCTCCAAGCACAAGCACTAGGCTACTTATTTCAGCCAAAGGGGTTAATACCAGCTATTAGGGCATTCATTGTTTTTTTGGTAAAATACATTATTACAAAGTTACATTTTCATTGTCTTTGGTTCAATTAGATCACCTTTATCTATAGATGTCGACATTTCTTAAAAAAAAAGAGCTAAATATGGGGTGTCCTAATTTTTTCACGACAGTAGGTAGTGACTACAGTCTTGACGGCAGTGGGAAGCTCGTTCCACCACTGGGGCACCAAGACAGTGAAAATCCATGACGGAACCTGACTAGCCTAAGCCTTTCAGATGTCACTGAAATGTACTCATTCTATCTCACCATTTATTTTAAACTGTTTATTTTCTTTTTCTGTTTGTGTTGTCAGAGTTCTGGCTGAGCTGTGAGAAGACAGCTGTTCTACAGGGAGGCTTCCTATTAGCTAACAAGCTGTGCCTGCCTGCGTCCCTCTCTGCCGTACAGAAGGAGGACTGGGTCAGGGTTGGCCGACCCATCCTCCAGGCTGTCAGAGAAATCTGTGGATTGGACCACGGCGACAGTCAGAACCACGTCCACTGGAGGAAGAAGATCATCTGTATCCTATGGACCAAGCTCCTGGGGAAGGAGAACGGAGAGGACGTGGAAGTCAGCTGGAGGGAGAACCCGTTGTTCTCTCTGCAGAGCAGCCTCCCTGACGTCAACCATGCGATGATGTTTGAGCTGGTCAAGTCGATGCCGGGCTTCTCTGAGACCTACAGCCAGCTGCTCCTGTGTCTCCCTCCAGGCAGCCTGTGTGCCGAGCTGGACAGGCTGGTGAACCACGTGAGCCGTAACAGCACAGCGGATGACGTCCGTCTTCTGTTGGCGGTGTGGTGGGAGCTGTGGAAGGGAAGGGAGGATCTGGAAGATGACTTGGATAAGGTGTTTATGAGCCAGTGTGCTCGCCCCGCAGACCCAGCGACCGAGCTCTCAACCCAGGCTGCCAAGAGGTTCAAGTCAGACCCGGACACACAACCACCACCACCACCACCACCGTCCTCCTCCTCAACCACTGATGTGTTATCCATTCTGTTATGTTCCGTGGTGGACATGCGATCTCAACTCAACGATCCCGACCTTTGTTTTTCTGCCCTCTCCCTTTGCCTCGACTCCCTATACACCACGTACCTGATCGACCAAACTGTCGACCTCCCTGCCAAGCTCAAACTCAAGAACCTCTCACGGTTCGTGTCATTCAGAGAGAGGCATGTTGGGATAGAGAGTTTTGACCTGGTCCAGGTGATCAAAGAGGCACAGAGAGACCTGAGGGCAGCTCACACCCCCTCACAGTTTAAACCATGTACACGGACACTGACCCAAACCCTGCAGACTGTGTCTGATCTTGCTAAAGCCTGGGAGGAGAGAGGGTTGCTTAGGATGACTGACATTGGTAACCCTAGTCTCTCTGCCCTTCGTCTGAAGAGCAGTCTACAAAGAGTGATCACAGCCCTGGAGGAATCATCAATGTCTCAGACAGGGGATGAGACGGAAGGAAAGACGCGGAGCCATTTACAGAACATTCTGAGACGGGTGTTAGACTCACTCTCCTTCCCCGACATAGAGAGCAGCTCTATAAACATGGGTCGTGTTGCTGTGGCCATCATTGACCAGCGCTTGGACGGGTTCCAGGATTTCACGGTGTTATTCGCCACTGAGATGAGCTGGGCCCTGAATGAGGAAGAGTGGATCAGCTGCCTGGCGAGAAACAAAAATGCCTTCCAGCAGAAGGATGTTGTCATGAAACTAGTCTCCACTCTTGTTGCGAAATGCCAGACCGACACGGACGTCGGACAGTGCCGAAAACTGAAGGACATCATCGTGGACATTTTCTCTGAGCTCCCCTTAGCTGAGAAAAACGCAGTGTTAGCCTTGACGTTAACCTCCTCCAGCAGGGGGCTCCACAGCTCTCTCCCCCATTCTGTCACAGAAGGTTTCAGCCAAGAACTCAACATGTCCTTCAACTGCCTCATCCAGGGCGGAGCGGCGCAGGGGAACCTCCGGTTGGCCGTGTCCGCTGTGGCCCGCGTCGCCTTCCAGAACCCAGAGGCCACATTACGCCGCTGCTGCCACCTGGCTGTGGCGCACCTGGGTGCCCACCGCCTCCTCTCCCAGATACTGACCCAGCTCTGGGGCCTGCGGGGCGCCATGGACAGGACAGGTGAATAAATACATATCTGAATGAATACTGTATTCTCATATGTCACGCCACTTTTGTGGCCCATCCCACTATGTCATAGCCAATTGTCATGGCAATTCCCAAACCTGGGGTCGGTGGTACCCCATGTCAGGTCCCGTGATATCGAATTGGGGTCCTGTGAGGAAAATCACACTAACCTCTGTGATTTGATAAATAGGACACAAGAGTATCTTTTAGGTGATGAGAAGAATACACTTGGACCTCATTATTATATATTGGCATAGCCCTCAATCAAGTTGTTCAGGTCACAGGAAATGATTGATGTCAATTTGGGGGTCACAAGACAAAAATATTTTGGGAACCCCTGATTTAAGCTTTACTGGTCTGGCTTCTGTTGTGTTTCAGGTGGTGGTGTGAAGACAGGGAGCTTACTGTGCTGCTGTCTACAAGAGACTATGTCGACTAAACTGTCTTCAGCCAAAGAAGAGGATCAGTTCCTACACTTCCTGGTCGCTCTGTTGGAGCCGAGCACGTCCGAGGACACAGAGAGACGGCAGAGCTTCTTAACCCCTGAAGATGCCGTGTGTGCCTTCGTCCTTCCTCATCTCTCCCCCTCTTCCTGTCCCTCCTCTTCCTCGTTCGGTACCGAGCTGAGCCTGCGTCTGCTCCGCTCCACTCTGTCTCTGGCCTCCCTGGACGTTTCTCCTCACTGGGTGATGAACTGCTCCCCTTTCCCTCTCCTCTACATCCTCTCTCAGCTTCTAAACCGGGCCTGCAGGTGCTGGGAGGAACCACCAGAGGGCACTGGTCCTAACCTGTCCATAGACACCAAGGAGCTGGTCGTCACTGTTCTGACTACATTAGGCGAGGTGGTGGGTAGAGAGGTGGCCTCCGCCCCCAACACCTGGTCCAGAGCTCTCTTCTGGCTTTACGACAAAGTCCAGCCGCTCGACTGGACTGTCCGGTTCCATCTGAAGCCCGTGTGGGGGGAGCACTTCAAGAACGAGGTGCCGTCGTCTCTGATGGACGTGTGCGAGCTGTCGGAGCAGGAGTGGTCGGGCCTGGAGCTGGCCCAGTACGGGCCGGGCACGGGGCTGCTGGCGTGGATGGAAGGCTGTGCACTCTCGGACCAGGTCCAGACCTCCTTGCTGGGCTCTCTGTCCCTGGACCAGCGCCGGCCGGACCACGTTAACATGTTCAGCAAAGGCCTCTTGGTGGCCGTGACCCAGACCCTGCCCTGGTGTACCGTGACAGAGTGGGGGAGGACACTGAGAGCCATACTCCAGCTTCTTTTTGTGATTTATTTTGAGTTGTTTTACTATGTTTTTAACTTATTATGTTTGAGGTTTTTTTACTCTGTAGCACTCTGAGATTCTTTTGAATGAAAAGTGCAATACAAATAAAATGCATTATTATTATTTATAGTTAATAACACTTTAGTTAGCTAGCTAAACTAGCAAAGTAGCCTGTTGTGTACCCAGGCTTGAGACAGGGTTTTATATTGTAGTAATATTAATGTAACTTAATTTACATTAAATTTACAGAAGATTCCTTGTTTGTAGTTGTAATGAGATCTGCCCCAATTACTGCACCCTGACAATATTTTAGTTTAGAATAAGGTTGGTAATTTAATGTCAAACTAGATGTATTCCTCTATTTCAGAGACCCACATCATCAGCAGTAAGTGTAAGTCTAATGATGGATCCAACTTCAGGTGAATGCAGCAGCAACCTGCCAAGAAAGCGGCATGGACAGCATCATCCACTGCTCTGATGATGGACAGCATCATCCACTGCTCTGATCATGGACAGCATCATCCACTGCTCTGATCATGGACAGCATCATCCACTGCTCTGATGATGGACAGCATCATCCACTGCTCTGATCATGGACAGCATCATCCACTGCTCTGTCATGGACAGCATCATCCACTGCTCTGATCATGGACAGCATCATCCACTGCTCTGATCATGGACAGCATCATCCACTGCTCTGTCATGGACAGCATCATCCACTGCTCTGATCATGGACAGCATCACCCACTGCTCTGATCATGGACAGCATCACCCACTGCTCTGATCATGGACAGCATCATCCACTGCTCTGATGATGGACAGCATCATCCACTGCTCTGATGATGACTCCAACTCAAACCTGGTGTCACCCCAAAACCTGGACTTATGGAGAACTTTGTTGAGGGCGGCAGAAATCAGAAAACATCTCCCAATTTTGGACCACACCTACCACCGGACTCCATACACCTACAGCTTTCACTGCCTTGTGGGCTAAATAAATGTAACTGTTCATCTGCCTCCGCCTCAGTCTCCTGCATTCGGGTCCACTCCCGTACAGAACGTAGGCTAACACACATTTTAAATGACAGCAGTCCATACTTTAAGAGGGGATAAGGTATTAAACTACTAACAACAAGGTCCAACAAGGTCTATCACATCAAATAATAATCTAGGGATGTATAGTAATTAATTACTGTCTTTATCCAATCTGTGGTCCAAATGTTCTTTAAAGATATGCAAATTAACTCATATTTTAAGTAGATAATACATCATTTGCATATTTAAACAGAACATTTCTGAAAACTTGTAATACAAAAAAATATTGTCTCAATGTAAGTAATCAACTGGGGAAGTTTCATGGTGATATCTATTAGGTAAAATGTTTTACCCATCAAAAAGTCCCCGGCCATATTCTGCTCCCCTTCGCGTCAGTCGCGCATAGCTCGGGCTGTGCTTGTGATAGAGACATGAGCCAGGTTAGCTTTATGCGCCTGGGTCTCCTGAACAAGTAGAGACCAACCCCGAGTCGATCAGAGCTTCCTACGCTGAGCTATGGTAACTTTCCCGCACCTACCGCACAATACCTCCGGAAAACCGCAAAAATTAGGCATTCGTCGGTAGGGGGTAGGTGCGGTAAAGTTACCATAGCTCATCGTAGGAATCATTGATCGACTCGGGGTTGGTCTCTACGTGTTTAGGAGACTCAGGCTCATAAAGAACATGAAAGGGCTCATGTCTCTATCACAATCACAGCACAGCTAGGCGCGAATCATGCGAAGGGGAGCAGGATATGGCAGGGGACTTTTCTAGGCAAAACTCCGGTTTTGAAAAAAGCACTCCGTACCTTTACGAGGTGATAACTACTAATAAGCTGCCAATCCAAAAGGTCTATCATATCAAAACATAATCTAGGGATGTATAGGAATAAGAAAATCACATCTAGGATTTGCCCAGAATTTGGTAGTGAAAAATGGTTTGGCCCAAGGACTATATCCTTAGTTCTCTCTCTCTCCTGTTTGAGCTGTGGCATGGCTCTGGTGGGTAGAGATCTTTTACCTGCTGTCTAGCATAAACACGGACGACTAAGGTTATAAATGAAACTCAGCTTTACTCGATATCAATTCAACAACCTCATACAACAGTCGGTACTAGCATAACTCTAACTCGCATGGCTCATTACGTCATGACGTCCCTATGACTAGCATACACCACATTTCTCTTTCCCAGCAATAAGGTGACTTCTAAACATTACCCCATTTTTCCCGTCCCTTTTACTTAAGCATATAACCCAAACATTTCACATTCTAAGATGAAACTCAAATAAATTATCTGACGTCATTTAACCCAAACATTTCTCTTGCACATAAACTGATAACACTCCTTACACCAGCGGTTCTCAAACCTCTCCTCGGGGCCCCCAATCCTTCCACATATTTGATCTGTTCCACCACAAGCACACCTGATTCAACTAATCAAGTACAAATCATGATTGACTTGGTCATTTTCTGTTTTTAGTGTTTTTTTAAACACTTAATTATTTGACATTTAAACATCCAATATCAAATACAGCAAATGGAGTTACTGATGTAACGTACACACATACACAAACGTACACACAATATCACTTACCTTTTTGTGGATCGTTGTTTATTCCTACTCGACACAGAATGTCAAATGGACGAAGACGAAATACGCGGGAGAAATATCTCCCGGGAAAAAACGAAACTAACTTCTACTACCCACAAAAAGGGGCGGGGTCATGACGCGAGTACATAATACCCGGAAGCGTTGCTCTGACGAACCACGACACGCCGTGATGCCGTTCGAGATGTTAAAAGTTGTGAAACGAGGGTGAATGTTGGCTGACATGCTCTCCTTATCATTGAACATGACGAACCAAGGTATGAACACTTGCTGTTTTTTTTGCTTTTTACCTAAGTGAATGTTAAATGTGCACATTGTAGTTGTCATATAGCTATGTATTGCCATTTAGCAGACGCTTTTATCTAAAGCGACGTACAACAAGCACACTAAAGTAAGTGAATCGTGTATACATTAGACAGGTTGGTGAGAATATTACAGGTCAAAAATGTGGTACCTACACCGGCGAGCATTTTGGACTGCTACTATACATACATTTCTCGCACCATTAGGATACTCAAGGCCAGCATGATAGTGGCGCACTGTTTGCACGTCTCATAAGGAGAGGGATCTCTTATTTCACATCCAACAGATTGTAGCCTATATAACACGCTTTCAGTCTAATGAATAAAGATGCAGGTTGACCCAAAAAAACGGCATTGTTTCACCTCTTTTATACTTTTTTTATTGGTCTTATGTAATATTCTAATATTTTGAGATAATGGATTTTAAATGTTCATGAGCTGTAAGCCTTAATCATCAACATTAAAACAAAAAAAGGCATGAAATATTTCACTTTTTGAATTAAATTACGGAAAATAATGAACTTTTCCACGATACTCAAATATTTTTTGATGCACCTGCACATGCAACAACCCTCATACGTGTTACTGAAAAGGATGCTGAACCGATCCATTGTCAGGTCTACTCAGATGAACAGTACGTATGTACGATAGGGGTAGTGGCAGTGTGCGAATTAAATCACGGTGTGCGGGGGAGCCCTGGGATTAAAGCAAAAAAAAAAAAAAAGGCCAAATCGGGGCCGGTGGCTTTCCGTGCGCAAAGCGCGTGTGCGATTTTCCGTTCTACGTTCTAATGCTTTGACTTTTCTTTCGAAAAATGTGAACACATTTCCGCGTTGTCGAAAATCAATGACACATCGCTAGTCAACTAACACGGCTTGTTTTGTGAGCCTGCTAACAATGTAAAGTAGTGTTCTAGTTAACTAGGTAACAGTCCAATCCATTTCACTGCAGTATTTTGGCTTGACTAGCGAGTTTGTGTTGTGATTCTCAACAAAGTAGTTTCACCCTTTTCCATAGTTTTGAATAATAAATGTGTGGACTGACGATGTATCGCAGCCTAACTTATTCTAAGAATGATTTAACATAGTTTTATTCTGATAATGATTCCCCCCTCCTCCCAGACTTACAAGGTCACATTATTATTAGATTGGTTGTTTGGTGCCGGGTGAAGTTAGCTAAACATTTAACCTGCTAGCTAGCAAGAGAAACATCATGTCACTCTCCAAAGGTTTAAAGAGGAAAGTTGACGGTGAAAACAGGGCATTTAAAGAGGAATGGACAGCGAACTATGCGTTCATCCTACCTGGTTTCATCAATGCAAAGCCGTTGTGAGAGACTCACATTTTCCGTGCTCACAATGAATGTTCCCTTCCACCTATACATGCGAGTCGTCCTTTTCGTCAATGAATGTGATAAAGACGGACTAGAGGAATCGATTGGTGCGTAAAAACCTTGAGAACTGCCGTTTAAAGTGACGTCCATAATAATAATAAATAATAATAATACATTAGACTTATAGCGCTTTTCTAGACACTCAAAGACGTCCATATCACCAGATAGCCAACAAATAGTGACCGATGGGAGATGCCAGTTTTCTCATTAAGTGAGATTTAATAGCCTAATATTATTTTTTATTTTTTTAATGAATGGCTCATTGTAATTATTATCCATAGTAATGTAGCGTGTTTGCTCTGTCATTAAATGTTTTTCAGGAGCATATAGGCTAAGCGGATTCAGCTTTTTCTTTTTTTTGCGCCGATTTAGTTGTCAATGTTTTTCATAAAAGTAAACTGCATTTGCTTTGTTACTGTTCACATGTGTGGTGCAGTCACATTCACATAGCCTATAAGTAAACATTAAGTTTGAATGATTTACTGAGCTGGCGTTACTTTTTTCAAACCACACACCGCATTTCGGCTATTTCAGCACCACGCATTGTCCACCTACTTCTCACTATGAGGCGTTCAGCGTCAGTGCACCCCGCTCTGTTACTGTCGCATAGTAGTAGCCAATAAAGGCCTATATGTAGGCTATATAGGCTATTATACATCATTTACTGTATATACCTAATACCAACATCAAAATAGATTGTATGCCTCTACAAATCATATTACACCAGGTCAAATCCGTCACAACTTGGAATAAATCCATCGCAATTTGGAATATTTTAGAGCTCCCCCAAAATTTCACAAACCATGTTTCCAGGGGAGCTCATGTCACCACTAGGGGAGCTATAGCTCCCCGAGCTCCCCCTTATTTCGCACCCTGGGTAGTGGTGGTCTAGTGGATAATGAGTTGGACTTGTGATCGGAAGGTTGTGAGTTCAAATCCCGCCTGAAACCACACCACTACTAGTGTGCCCTTGAGAAAGGCACTTAGCCCTCAGTTACTCCAGGGGGAATGTCCCTGTAATTCGTAATTGTAAATCGCTTTGGATTAAAGGCGTCTGCTAAATGGCTAAATTAATTAATTAATTAATTATGTTAGTGGGCACATTCACAGCAGGAACCTGGCTTCAGTTAGTTGGTAAAGCATGGCGCTAACAACGGTTAGATTGTGGGTTTGACCCCCACTGGGATCTTATATAACGAAAAAATGTACACTCACTGCAGTGTAAGTCGCTTTGGATAAAAGCTTCAGTTTCATAGATAGATAGATGGGACCATAGCCTATATTCTGAAAACACTCACTGCAATGTAAGTCACTTTGGATAAAAGCATATAGCCTATATTATCTTAAAATATTACCTAAATATGCCCCAACCATCACCACCACCAGTGAGAATGATCCCACCCCTCCCAGCACTACTGCTACCCCCTCTGAAGAGCACATGGCTTCAGGTGGATTGTGTTAGTGGTGGCATCTGTGGTTGTTGCTGATTGTGTGTATTGTGCGAGGAATTGCAGTGAAAACCCTCCTACAACCACCACCAGGTGGAATGATTCCACTGCTACCACCCCTCCAAGCACAAGCACTAGGCTACTTATTTCAGCCAAAGGGGTTAATACCAGCTATTAGGGCATTCATTGTTTTTTTGGTAAAATACATTATTACAAAGTTACATTTTCATTGTCTTTGGTTCAATTAGATCACCTTTATCTATAGATGTCGACATTTCTTAAAAAAAAAGAGCTAAATATGGGGTGTCCTAATTTTTTCACGACAGTAGGTAGTGACTACAGTCTTGACGGCAGTGGGAAGCTCGTTCCACCACTGGGGCACCAAGACAGTGAAAATCCATGACGGAACCTGACTAGCCTAAGCCTTTCAGATGTCACTGAAATGTACTCATTCTATCTCACCATTTATTTTAAACTGTTTATTTTCTTTTTCTGTTTGTGTTGTCAGAGTTCTGGCTGAGCTGTGAGAAGACAGCTGTTCTACAGGGAGGCTTCCTATTAGCTAACAAGCTGTGCCTGCCTGCGTCCCTCTCTGCCGTACAGAAGGAGGACTGGGTCAGGGTTGGCCGACCCATCCTCCAGGCTGTCAGAGAAATCTGTGGATTGGACCACGGCGACAGTCAGAACCACGTCCACTGGAGGAAGAAGATCATCTGTATCCTATGGACCAAGCTCCTGGGGAAGGAGAACGGAGAGGACGTGGAAGTCAGCTGGAGGGAGAACCCGTTGTTCTCTCTGCAGAGCAGCCTCCCTGACGTCAACCATGCGATGATGTTTGAGCTGGTCAAGTCGATGCCGGGCTTCTCTGAGACCTACAGCCAGCTGCTCCTGTGTCTCCCTCCAGGCAGCCTGTGTGCCGAGCTGGACAGGCTGGTGAACCACGTGAGCCGTAACAGCACAGCGGATGACGTCCGTCTTCTGTTGGCGGTGTGGTGGGAGCTGTGGAAGGGAAGGGAGGATCTGGAAGATGACTTGGATAAGGTGTTTATGAGCCAGTGTGCTCGCCCCGCAGACCCAGCGACCGAGCTCTCAACCCAGGCTGCCAAGAGGTTCAAGTCAGACCCGGACACACAACCACCACCACCACCACCACCGTCCTCCTCCTCAACCACTGATGTGTTATCCATTCTGTTATGTTCCGTGGTGGACATGCGATCTCAACTCAACGATCCCGACCTTTGTTTTTCTGCCCTCTCCCTTTGCCTCGACTCCCTATACACCACGTACCTGATCGACCAAACTGTCGACCTCCCTGCCAAGCTCAAACTCAAGAACCTCTCACGGTTCGTGTCATTCAGAGAGAGGCATGTTGGGATAGAGAGTTTTGACCTGGTCCAGGTGATCAAAGAGGCACAGAGAGACCTGAGGGCAGCTCACACCCCCTCACAGTTTAAACCATGTACACGGACACTGACCCAAACCCTGCAGACTGTGTCTGATCTTGCTAAAGCCTGGGAGGAGAGAGGGTTGCTTAGGATGACTGACATTGGTAACCCTAGTCTCTCTGCCCTTCGTCTGAAGAGCAGTCTACAAAGAGTGATCACAGCCCTGGAGGAATCATCAATGTCTCAGACAGGGGATGAGACGGAAGGAAAGACGCGGAGCCATTTACAGAACATTCTGAGACGGGTGTTAGACTCACTCTCCTTCCCCGACATAGAGAGCAGCTCTATAAACATGGGTCGTGTTGCTGTGGCCATCATTGACCAGCGCTTGGACGGGTTCCAGGATTTCACGGTGTTATTCGCCACTGAGATGAGCTGGGCCCTGAATGAGGAAGAGTGGATCAGCTGCCTGGCGAGAAACAAAAATGCCTTCCAGCAGAAGGATGTTGTCATGAAACTAGTCTCCACTCTTGTTGCGAAATGCCAGACCGACACGGACGTCGGACAGTGCCGAAAACTGAAGGACATCATCGTGGACATTTTCTCTGAGCTCCCCTTAGCTGAGAAAAACGCAGTGTTAGCCTTGACGTTAACCTCCTCCAGCAGGGGGCTCCACAGCTCTCTCCCCCATTCTGTCACAGAAGGTTTCAGCCAAGAACTCAACATGTCCTTCAACTGCCTCATCCAGGGCGGAGCGGCGCAGGGGAACCTCCGGTTGGCCGTGTCCGCTGTGGCCCGCGTCGCCTTCCAGAACCCAGAGGCCACATTACGCCGCTGCTGCCACCTGGCTGTGGCGCACCTGGGTGCCCACCGCCTCCTCTCCCAGATACTGACCCAGCTCTGGGGCCTGCGGGGCGCCATGGACAGGACAGGTGAATAAATACATATCTGAATGAATACTGTATTCTCATATGTCACGCCACTTTTGTGGCCCATCCCACTATGTCATAGCCAATTGTCATGGCAATTCCCAAACCTGGGGTCGGTGGTACCCCATGTCAGGTCCCGTGATATCGAATTGGGGTCCTGTGAGGAAAATCACACTAACCTCTGTGATTTGATAAATAGGACACAAGAGTATCTTTTAGGTGATGAGAAGAATACACTTGGACCTCATTATTATATATTGGCATAGCCCTCAATCAAGTTGTTCAGGTCACAGGAAATGATTGATGTCAATTTGGGGGTCACAAGACAAAAATATTTTGGGAACCCCTGATTTAAGCTTTACTGGTCTGGCTTCTGTTGTGTTTCAGGTGGTGGTGTGAAGACAGGGAGCTTACTGTGCTGCTGTCTACAAGAGACTATGTCGACTAAACTGTCTTCAGCCAAAGAAGAGGATCAGTTCCTACACTTCCTGGTCGCTCTGTTGGAGCCGAGCACGTCCGAGGACACAGAGAGACGGCAGAGCTTCTTAACCCCTGAAGATGCCGTGTGTGCCTTCGTCCTTCCTCATCTCTCCCCCTCTTCCTGTCCCTCCTCTTCCTCGTTCGGTACCGAGCTGAGCCTGCGTCTGCTCCGCTCCACTCTGTCTCTGGCCTCCCTGGACGTTTCTCCTCACTGGGTGATGAACTGCTCCCCTTTCCCTCTCCTCTACATCCTCTCTCAGCTTCTAAACCGGGCCTGCAGGTGCTGGGAGGAACCACCAGAGGGCACTGGTCCTAACCTGTCCATAGACACCAAGGAGCTGGTCGTCACTGTTCTGACTACATTAGGCGAGGTGGTGGGTAGAGAGGTGGCCTCCGCCCCCAACACCTGGTCCAGAGCTCTCTTCTGGCTTTACGACAAAGTCCAGCCGCTCGACTGGACTGTCCGGTTCCATCTGAAGCCCGTGTGGGGGGAGCACTTCAAGAACGAGGTGCCGTCGTCTCTGATGGACGTGTGCGAGCTGTCGGAGCAGGAGTGGTCGGGCCTGGAGCTGGCCCAGTACGGGCCGGGCACGGGGCTGCTGGCGTGGATGGAAGGCTGTGCACTCTCGGACCAGGTCCAGACCTCCTTGCTGGGCTCTCTGTCCCTGGACCAGCGCCGGCCGGACCACGTTAACATGTTCAGCAAAGGCCTCTTGGTGGCCGTGACCCAGACCCTGCCCTGGTGTACCGTGACAGAGTGGGGGAGGACACTGAGAGCCATACTCCAGCTTCTTCAGTCAGGTAAGACTACATTGGTGATGCATGAAACCTCAGCATGTACGCTGGCGTCCTTGTTTGCTCCACGGTCATTTAGTGTTAGTGGACCTGTCAACAGAACCTTCATCAACCGCCGACCGCAACGTTGGCTTTGATTCAAAGTTGTGTACGGTGTGCTAACCTAACCAGGCGTTGTGTTTTTGCAGGTAAACTACATGTCCCATACACCCTAGAGTATGTGGAGTTCCTGCCCCTGCTGGACCTGAGAGGGTTCTCCTGCGAGTTGCGTCTGTCAGTCCTGCTGCTGCGGGTCCTCCAACTGCTCTGTGGGTCCAGCTGTTCTGATTGGCTCCCTGCCCCGGGCTGGGCCCATGTGGGTCGGCTGTATGCCACTGCTATGAGGGAGTCGGTTGAGTCCCTGAGGAGCAAGCTGCCCCTCTCTTCGAAAACGTCCAACCCAGCCTTCACCTCACCTAAAGCCTCCAAGACCTCTACCACCTCCACCACCTCACCTAAAGACCCCAACACCTCTACCACCTTATCTAAAGACCCCAGGACTGAGCAGGGTGTCTCCCCAAAGACATCCACCTCATTGCTAGGTATGACCATTACAATGATCCTTTCATCTATTGTTGTTGTTGTTGTTGTTGTTTTTTGTGAAGGCTCCTCCTTCACATTTGCTGAATTTAATTCTCAATTGTAAATCAAATGTATATGTAAAAACAAATACAACAAAAAAAGGTACTTGAGTCGTCCGATGAGACGTATTGGGCACCCCGGCCCTACAGACACCAAGGCCTCTAACACGTCCTGTCTTTACACTACAGACACCATGGCCTCTAACACGTCCTGTCTCTCCTCTACAGACCCCAAGGCCTCTAACACGTCCTGTCTTTACCCTACAGACCCCAAGGCGGCAGAGGAGCGCCCAGCGGCGTCGGCCAGCCAGGAGGTTCTGTTTGTGCTGAGCCAGCTCTTCTGCCACGTCCAGCACGCCCAGGTGATGCTGCCAGGCGGGCAGAGCGAGGCCCTGTTCCTGTGTGCCCTGGAGATCCTGACTCACTACGAGGCCGTGCTCACCGCCCACCCTGCCAGCAGCTCTAGTCTGGAGGAGGAGAACGCACGCCACTTCTTCAGAACCATCACCGACAACCTGGGGAGCGCCGAGATGAAGGGGGTCCTGCATCAGAAGATCGCCCAGCTCATGTCGGGAAAGTGATTGACTTATTTTGTCAGACAGTAAATTATTTTTTTTTTATTTTTTTTTACGTTGGGTCGATTCATGTTCACTGTTTAGACAGTATTGTATGTAATTTTTCATTCTGACATAAATAAATATATATGAAAAGCTACAATGATATATGATTTTCAGACAGTGCTGTATGTGTTTTTCTTTTTGTTTTACCGTCTTATAAAATATGGAATAAAGATAGTCGTGAAAAAATTAGGACACCCTATTAAATATTTAGTTATTTTTAAAGAAATATGGACAAGTTGTACTTTATTATCATTTATTTAACCAAAAATTAACATTGCCAAAAGATGCCAAATAGCCTACTACTGAGGAAAAATACGTACACATAGTATGGAGGACCAAGTCTTTATTAACAATAAATATATAGATAAATGAACAGTAATATGGAAATAAAAAAGAATATAAAGAAATGTATTTTATTCCCTCATTCACACATTTCAGTATATATTATTTTCTGAGAGACACGACTGCGTTGCTTTCACCACGTCACGCACGGTATCAACCAATGAAAATGCGTAGGAGCGTGGACAACATGCAAGATACATTTACATACATTTTTGACATTTAGCAGACGCCTTATTCCAAAGCGACTTACAATCAATACATTTGAATACTAAGCATGTGAATCAGCAATCCACCATTCGTTGCAGGAAGAGTAATCTAGCTCGGGCCCGGGGCGCGAATTTGCGAAACCTAGGATGGTATGGGGAAGGCAGGGCAATACCGCTACCTGATTGGTTGGCGAAAAACATGTTTATTGACTGGGCAACACAGTGTAAATACAGAGTTCAAGTTTAAACAACTCCTAAAGTTCTGAAATGTATTTGTGGGTATACAATGTGACAAATTGAATGTTAACAAGCTGGTTATTATCAGAATAAACAGCCTGGTCTCACACATCACACATAGAGATTACAGGGACAGTCTAACCCTAACCTTAACCCTAACCCTAACCTTAACCCTAACCCTAACCTTAACCCTAACCCTAACCCTAACTTAACCCTAACTTTTAAACTTGAACTCTAAACTTTAAACTAAACTTTAACTTTAAACTTTAAGTTTAACTTTTCCTAACCCTAACCCTAACCCTAACCTTAACCCTAACTTAACCCTAACTTTTAAACTTGAACTCTAAACTTTAAACTAAACTTAAACTTTAAACTAAACTTAAACTTTAACTTTAAACTTTAAGTTTAACTTTAAACTTGAACTCTGTATTTCAGTTGTCGCATTCCTTGTGTCAAGCCACTCTTGAACAAGAGACAGCGTCAGAAGCGTCTCGCCTGGGCTGAAGACAAAAAGGACTGGACTGCTGCTGAGTGGTCCAAAGTTATGTTCTCTGATGAAAGTACATTTTGCATTTCCTTTGGAAATCAAGGTCCCAGAGTCTGGAGGAAGAGAGGAGAGGCACAGAATCCACGTTGCTTGAAATCCAGTGTAAAGTTTCCACCGTCAGTGATGGTTTGGGGTGCCATGTCATCTGCTGGTGTTGGTCCACTGTGTTTTCTGAGGTCCAGGGTCAACGCAGCTGTCTACCAGGACGTTTTAGAGCACTTCAATGCTTCCTGCTGCTGACCAACTTTATGGAGATGCAGATTTCATTTTCCAACAGGACTTGGCACCTGCACACAGTGCCAAAGATACCAGTACCTGGTTTAAGGACCATGGTATCCCTGTTCTTAATTGGCCAGCAAACTCGCCTGACATTAGCCCCATAGAAAATCTATGGGGTATTGTGAAGAGGAAGATGCGATGCGCCAGACCCAACAATGCAGAAGAGCTGAAGGCCACTATCAGAGCAACCTGGGCTCTCATAACACCTGAGCAGTGCCACAGACTGATGGACTCCATGCCACGCCGCATTGCTGCAGTAATTCAGGCATAAGGAGCCCCAACTAAGTATTGAGTGCTGTACATGCTTATACTTTCCATGTTCATACTTTTCAGTTGGCCAGCATTTTAAAAAAAAACTTGTTTTGTATTGGTCTTAAGTAATATTCTAATTTTCTGAGATACTGAATTTGGGGTTTTCATTAGTTGTCAGTAATAATCATCAAAATTAAAAGCAATAAACACTTGAAATATATCAGTCTGTGTGGAATGAATGTATAAATTCAAAAAGTTTCACTTTTTGAATGGAATTACTGAAATAAATCAACTTTTTGATGATATTCTAATTATATGACCAGCACCTGTATATCTTCTCTCTGCCTGCATCAACTTCTGTATGTATTCCCCCCCCTAGAGGGAGGTGTTGCTACAACCTGTAGCCTAAAGGAGGCCTTCATTTAAAATAAAATAAAATAAAATAAATAAAAATCAGCCATGTTTGGAGAGGAAGTAACAAATGTGAAAGAGTTTAAAACATTATGATAAATTAATAGATTATTATTCAACATTATGATGAATTCCATACAATGGATTGATTATGTTTTAAACAATAACAGGGTAGTCACTTCTGAGTAAAAAGCATTTGCAAACAAATAATACAGGTTGTTGAAACCGAAGTCAATTAGGATTTATTTTATTTACAAAACAAGTTTTCTTTATAGAGACATCATCATAACAATGCGCATATCATAAAAATAACTCCCAGCCCGGTCGCTGGACCCAAGTGACAAACAGTTAAGAAATTAGAGAGAGCCGCACGCTATTTTAATTTACAAAAAAAGTAATATATTCATTAATTCATAGCCATTCTATACAAGGTTCTTCACAAGGTTCTTCAATGTTCAGGACAGTAGAGTGCCTGTGCTCTGGTCAGGCCAAGCTGCTCCTCCTCCAGAGCCTGCTGGATGTGGACCGTCTGGCGGCTGACCAGGGAGGACAGCTCCAGCAGTGCTGAGAACTCCCTGAGGGGGAAGGACACCCTACGGTCAGAGGAGCTACCAGCACCAAAGTCACATCACAACAAGTCATTCATTTCATATCCTCCTCGTTTCTTTCACATTGCCTGTCCATAGTGTCAATTTACTTAGATTCCATTCACAAATGAATCGTCAAGCGCTGGTTTCCTAGACTGTCTAGTCCTAGATTAAAACACAATGAAGATTAATTCTTTCTGTTGAAAGTATCAGTCAGAACTAGGCTTAGTCTGCAACATTTGCAAAGTAGAGACTAAAAGGCTAAACACATACCCTTCATTTGAATGCCAAAAAAATCATCAAGTTAAAGTACAAGATTCACTAACCAGGACTCAATTGTTTGTTACCAGTCACATCAACAGACTAACTTAAGCAGTGACAAAACTAATGTATGCATGTCTATCTGTGACGAAAAAAGTTTCCAAAAAGAGAAATAAAGCATTCATTCATTTCTACTGATACTCTGTGGTCATACCCTGAGAGCTGCTCACTGATGTCCTGGGCAGCAGTCTTCACCCCCCTCAGGCACTCAGCAGACGTGGCGTTGCCATGCAGAGCTCCCAGGGTGCACTGCTGTAACACTTCCTCACTCTCCTTCAGGCTCGCCTCCGCTTTACCTGAGAGGGCGAGAAGAACCGTGGGTTTCATCACAGGCATGGTCACCAGGAATGACCACAAACACTGTAGACAATCGCCTTTTTACGTGTAGAAAACTTGACCCTCTTCAGGATTCCATTTCACTCTTGTCTTTTTCACTGTTTTTTGTTTTGGTTTTTTTCTTTAGCAAATGCTCTGAACTCTGTATGCTGTATTGACTGAAGGGAATACAGTTAAACCAACCCAGAAATCTGCTGCATTGACTGAAGGAAATAAACTTAAACCAACCCAGGAATTCTCTTCTGTCCCCCTCAATGTGGAGGTTCTTGACAGGCAGCTCATGGCGGGTGGTGTCCACTGCTGTGCCAAAGGATTTGTATTCTTCTGTGAAGCGCTGGGCAGCTGCAGCCACAGGAGTTAATGCTGCGATCTGAGGACAATAGAGCACACACATATTCCTCATCAAAGCCTGGAGCTGATGACAGACTTGGATGTTTCAATAAACCTTTTCAATGCCACTTTAAAAATCACAAATCATTCATTTAGTATCAGTTGAAGATACAACAAAAAAATGTACAACACAACACAAGTTGTTGACATTAAGTCAAATCAAAATGCCATGGGAGAGAAATCAAACGGCTCAGAAACAGGCCTCTGACCTGCAAATCCAGCAAGTCGTTCATCTGCTTGCGCTTTTCCAGAAGAAGATACTGGCGCTTCTTCTCATGGACCTGCTTGCGTAGCTTCTCTTCTTTCTCCATCATTGCTAGGATACGCCCCTCCGCTTCTGCCTTCAACTTCTCTGTGTTACTCTCCATCTGATTTCAAACACCAGTCCATCATGATAAGAGTCCTGAAGGTAATAACATCTACTGCGATAATAATAATATATTGTAGTGCCGAGAGACGGGAGTCGGAGGCGGCTTATCAAATGTCACAGCTAGACGTTTATTAACAGACATGAACCAGTTGTTACCACACACTTAAAACAGGAACTAAAACCGAGTACCACCCACTTAACCCTCCGTACGGAACAATACTCCCAACTATTAGTTCCGGGGGTGAATTATGTTAACCCACCACAATATGCCATTTAGCTGTGAGTGCATACATTTCAGTATATATGGGATTCCCAGTGGGAATCAAAGCCCCAAGCTAAGCGTTGTTAGTGCCATGCTCTACCAACTGAGCCACAGTGGACCGTCATGTTAAACTGAAGTTAAAACACAACGAGATTGCTAAGCTAACACCTGGAGGAAGTCCCTCCTGTGTCTCAGAAGACAGACAGAGAGAGAGACGTGCAGCCACCCAGGATCGAGCCCCGCGTGGAGTCATTGTCCATCATTTCTTGTCAATTTCAATAAAGACAGACACACACAGACACACACAGACAACGACAGGTCATTCTAGAGGAAGAGAGAAATGGGATAATAGGATTCTATTCTCTGACAGCCAATGTCCGCGATTCCACACTGGCCAGTAGATGTCGAGATTTTTTTTTTTTATATGTTTGTATGACTGGCTCGTTAGCTCAGTGTGTAAGTCTGCCGCAAGGTAGACTTTGTAGTCCTGGGTTCGAATCCCAGGCGGGCAGGTCAATTTGCACTTTTCAATGTGAAGGACAAACAGGAAGGGAAAAAAAAAAAAGGCATGCGCAGCGGCAAATAATTCCTGGGCTCAGTCCAGAGAGAGAGAGAGAGGAATTTTCCCTTTTGAAAATATATTTTTGAAAAATCCCGCCTCAAAATATTTTTTTTTTTTTTTTTTTCTTCTTCTTCTTCTGTGTCAGTGCGTCTACCGGCCCGAGTCTCTATGGGGGAATGCAATGACCGTTTTGGACACCAAACACACCAAAGAACATCTACTCTTCGAGGCGAATCCAGTCAGACCATTATCAGACCTGCTGGACGTGTCTGTGCGCGTGTGTGACTGGATGTCTACATTCAATGTGTCTCACCGTGTGACTGGATGTGTGTGTATATATGTGTTAATGAGCTGTATGAGTGTGTGTGGATGTGTGTGTATGAGTGTGGATGTGTGTGTATGAGTATGTGTATATGTGGATGTGTGTATGAGTATGTGTGTGGATGTGTGAGTATGTGTATATGTGTGTGGATGTGTGTGTATGAGTATGTGTGTGGATGTATGAGTATGTGGATATGAGTATGTGTGGATGTGTGTGTATGAGTATGTATGTTTATGTATGTTAATGAGCTGTATGTTAATGAGCTGTATGTTAATGAGCTGTATGTTAATTAGCTGTGTGTGCGTATACGTGTGTGTATGTTAATGAGCTGTATGTTAATGAGCTGTATGTTAATGAGCTTCATGCTAATGTCTCTGTGTGTATACGTGTGTCTGTGTATATGTTTATGAGCTGCATGCTAATGAGCTTCATGCTAATGAGCTGTATGCTAATGAGCTGTATGTTAATGAGCTGTATGTTAATGAGCTGTATGTTAATGAGCTGTATGTTAATGAGCTGTATGTTAATGAGCTGTATGTTAATTAGCTTCATGTTAATGAGCTTCATGCTAATGAGTGGGCGGAGCTTAAGTCAAAGTGGGCGGAGCTTAAATCAAAGTGGGAGGAGCTTAAGTCAAAGTGGGCGGAGCTTAAATCAAAGTGGGAGGAGCGTAAGTCAAAGTGGGCGGAGCTTAAATCAAAGTGTGAGGAGCTTAAGTCAAAGTGGGAGGAGCTTAAGTCAAAGTGGACGGAGCTTAAGTCAAAGTGGGCGGAGCTTAAATCAAAGTGGGAGGAGCTTAAGTCAGAGTGGGCGGAGCTTAAGTCAGAGTGGGTGGAGCTTAAGTCAAAGTGGGAGGAGCTTAAGTCAAAGTGGGCGGAGCTTAAGTCAAAGTGGGCGGAGCTTAAATCAAAGTGGGAGGAGCTTAAGTCAGAGTGGGCGGAGCTTAAGTCAGAGTGGGCTGAGCTTAAGTCAAAGTGGGAGGAGCTTAAATCAAAGTGGGAGGAGCTTAAATCAAAGTGGGAGGAGCTTAAGTCAAAGTGGGAGGAGCTTAAGTCAAAGTGGGAGGAGCTTAAATCAAAGTGGGAGGAGCTTAAATCAAAGTGGGAGCCGCTTAAGTCAAAGTGGGAGGAGCTTAAGTCAAAGTGGGAGGAGCTTAAGTCAAAGTGGGAGGAGCTTAAGTCAAAGTGGGCGGAGCTTAAGTCAAAGTGGGAGGAGCTTAAATCAAAGTGGGAGGGGCTTAATTGATTAATTCAAATTGTGGGCGGAGCTTGTGTCAAAGTGGGCGGAGCTTGTGTCAAAGTGGGCGGAGCTTAAGTGGGAGTGGGAGTGGCTTAGACATTTAGTGGGCGGAGCTTGTGTCAAAGTGGGAGTGGCTTAATTGATTAATTCCAATTTTCTTTCATTTGCCAACAAACGACCTACCTAGACTGTACGCAGTTGCACCCTAGGATGAAAGCCTAGGATGAAAAACAGAAATCGGTGCCAGAAAGTCCCAGTCACCCAAAAATCGGCACGATGAAGCGTCACAGCGGTCCGGTCGCGTGCCCCGAGTTTCGAGGCGCTAGCTCAAACGGTCGCTCCGTGGCGCCCCCTTTAATTACGGATTTCGCACTTACGTCAAAGCTCCCCGTTTGGGCCACGAATGGCCGATCAAGCCGAAACTCTGGGTAAACACTTGTCTCACCAAGATGTTCGACATATGTGAAAACCAGACCTCTAGCTCACAGCTAGGAGGGGAGTTATGAATTCTCTGCACTTACGAATGGCCGATCAAGCCGAAACGTTCAGTAAACACTTGTCTCACCAAGATGTTCCACATATGTGAAAACCAGACCTCTAGCTCACTCAGGAGGGGAGTTATAAGTAATGAGCTTAAGTCAAAGTGGGCGGAGCTTAAATCAAAGTGGGCGGAGCTTAAATCAAAGCGGGAGGAGCTTAAATCAAAGTGGGAGGAGCTTAAGTCAAAGTGGGCGGAGCTTAAGTCAAAGTGGGCGGAGCTTAAGTCAAAGTGGGCGGAGCTTAAGTCAAAGTGGGCGGAGCTTAAGTCAAAGTGGGAGGAGCTTAAGTCAAAGTGGGAGGAGCTTAAGTCAAAGTGGGAGGAGCTTAAGTCAAAGTGGGCGGAGCTTAAGTCAAAGTGGGCGGAACTTAAGTCAAAGTGGGCGGAGCTTAAATCAAAGTGGGAGGAGCTTAAGTCAAAGTGGGCGGAGCTTAAATCAAAGTGGGATGAGCTTAAGTCAAAGTGGGCGGAGCTTAAATCAAAGTGGGAGGAGCTTAAGTCAAAATGGGAGGAGCTTAAGTCAAAGTGGGAGGAGCTTAAATCAAAGTTGGAGGAGCTTAAGTCAAAGTGGGAGGAGCTTAAGTCAAAGTGGGCGGAGCTTAAGTCAAAGTGGGCGGAGCTTAAATCAAAGTGGGAGGAGCTTAAATCAAAGTGGGAGGAGCTTAAGTCAAAGTGGGCGGAGCTTAAATCAAAGTGGGAGGAGCTTAAGTCAAAGTGGGCGGAGCTTAAATCAAAGTGGGAGGAGCTTAAATCAAAGTGGGAGGAGCTTAAATCAAAGTGGGAGGAGCTTAAGTCAAAGTGGGCGGAGCTTAAATCAAAGCGGGAGGAGCTTGAGTCTAAGTGGGCGGAGCTTAAATCAAAGTGGGAGGAGCTTAAGTCAAAGTGGGAGGAGCTTAAATCAAAGTGGGAGGAGCTTAAGGCAAAGTGGGAGGAGCTTAAGTCAAAGTGGGAGGAGCTTAAGTCAAAGTGGGCGGAGCTTAAATCAAAGTGGGAGGAGCTTAAGTCAAAGTGGGAGGAGCTTAAGGCAAAGTGGGAGGAGCTTAAGTCAAAGTGGGAGGAGCTTAAGTCAAAGTGGGCGGAGCTTAAATCAAAGTGGGAGGAGCTTAAATCAAAGTGGGAGGAGCTTAAGTCAAAGTGGGCGGAGCTTAAATCAAAGTGGGATGAGCTTAAGTCAAAGTGGGCGGAGCTTAAATCAAAGTGGGAGGAGCTTAAGTCAAAATGGGAGGAGCTTAAGTCAAAGTGGGAGGAGCTTAAATCAAAGTGGGAGGAGCTTAAGTCAAAGTGGGAGGAGCTTAAGTCAAAGTGGGCGGAGCTTAAGTCAAAGTGGGCGGAGCTTAAATCAAAGTGGGAGGAGCTTAAATCAAAGTGGGAGGAGCTTAAGTCAAAGTGGGCGGAGCTTAAATCAAAGTGGGAGGAGCTTAAGTCAAAGTGGGCGGAGCTTAAATCAAAGTGGGAGGAGCTTAAATCAAAGTGGGAGGAGCTTAAATCAAAGTGGGAGGAGCTTAAGTCAAAGTGGGCGGAGTTTAAATCAAAGTGGGAGGAGCTTAAATCAAAGTAGGAGGAGCTTAAGTCAAAGTGGGCGGAGCTTAAATCAAAGCGGGAGGAGCTTGAGTCTAAGTGGGCGGAGCTTAAATCAAAGTGGGAGGAGTTTAAGTCAAAGTGGGAGGAGCTTAAATCAAAGTGGGAGGAGCTTAAGGCAAAGTGGGAGGAGCTTAAGGCAAAGTGGGCGGAGCTTAAATCAAAGTGGGAGGAGCTTAAGTCAAAGTGGGAGGAGCTTAAGGCAAAGTGGGAGGAGCTTAAGTCAAAGTGGGAGGAGCTTAAGTCAAAGTGGGCGGAGCTTAAATCAAAGTGGGAGGAGCTTAAGTCAAAGTGGGAGGAGCTTAAGTCAAAGTGGGCGGAGCTTAAATCAAAGTGGGAGGAGCGCACGTGTGTGTGCGCGTGTGCGCGTGCGTGTGTGTGCGCGTACGTGCGCGCGTGTGTGTGCGTGCGCGCGTGTGTGTGTGCGCGCGCGTGTGTGTGTGTTTGCGCGTGTGTGCGTGTGTGTGCGTGCGCGCGTGTGTGTACGTGTGCGCGTGCACGCGTACGTACGTGCGCGTGTGTACGTGCGCGTGCGTGTGTGCATGCGCGCGCGCGTGTACGTGTGCGTGTGTGCGTGCGTGCGTGTGTGTGCGTGCGTGCGCGTGTGAGTGCGCGCGCGTGCGTGCGTGTGTTTGCGCGTGTGCGCGTGCGTGCGTGTGTGTGCGCGCGTGTGCGTGCGCGCGTGCGTGCGCGTGTGTGTGCGCGTGTGTGTGGTTGTTGTGCCCACTTTGACTTAAGCTCCGCCCACTTTTACACAAGCTCCGCCCACTTTGACTTAAGTGTGCGCGTGTGTGTGCGTGCGCGCGTGTGTGTGCGTGTGCGCGCGCGCGTGTGTACGTGTGCGCGTGTGCGTGCGTGTTCGTGCGTGTGCGTGCGTGTGCGCACGTGTGCGTGTGTGCGTGTGTGTGTGTTTGCGCGTGTGCGCGCGCGTACGTGCGTGCCTGAGCGTGCGCGTGCGTGTGTGTGTTTGCGCGTGCGTGCGCGTGTGTGCGCGTGTGTGTGCACGTGCGCGCGCGTGTGTGTGTGCGCGTGTGCATGCATGCGCGCGTGTGTGTGCGCGCGTGTGTGCGCGTGTGTGTGCGTGCGTGTGTGTGCGTGTTTGCGCGTGTGCGCGTGTGTGTTTGTGCGTGTGCGCGTGCATGCGCGTACGTGCGCGTGTGTGCGTGTGTGTGCGTGTTTGCGCGTGTGCTTGCGCGCGTGTGCGCGTGTGTGTTTGTGCGTGTGCGCGTGCATGCGCGTACGTGCGCGTGTGTGCGTGTGTGTGTTTGCGCGTGTGTGTGCGCGCGCGGGTGTGTGCGTGTGTGTTTGCGCGTGTGTGCGTGCGCGCGCGTGTACGCGTGCGCGCGTGCGTGTGCGCGTACGTGCGCGCGTGTGTGTGTACGTGCGCGCGTGTGTGTGTACGTGCTCGCGCGTACGTGCGCGCGTGTGTGTACGTGTGCGTGTGTGCGTGCGCGCGTGTGTGTGTGCGCGTGTGTGCGCGTGTGTGCGCGCACGTGCGTGTGTGTGTGCGTGCGTGTGTGTGTGCGCGGGCGCGCGCGTGAGCATGCGTGTATGTGCGTGCGTTTGCGTGCGTGTGCGTGCGTGCGCGTTTGTGCGTGCGCGCGTGCGTGCGTGTGTGTACGTGTGCGTGTGTGTGCGTGCGTGCGTGCGTGCGTGTGTGTGCGTGCGTACGTGCGCGCGCGTGTGTGCGTGTGTGAGTGTGCGCGCGTGCGTGTGTGTGTGTTTGCGCGTGTGCGTTTGCGCGCGCGCGTACGTGCGCGTGTGTGCGCGTGTGTGTGCGCGCGTGTGTGTGCGTGCGCGCGTACGTGCGCGCGTGTGTGTACGTGTGCGTGTGTGTGTGCGTGCGCGCGTGTGTGTGTGCGCGCGTGTGTATGTGCGCGTGTGTGCGCACGTGCGCGTGCGCGTGTGTGCGTGCGTGTGTGTGTTTGCGCGTGTGCACTGTGCTGGTGATGACCACCTAGCAGACGAAAGAACCCAGAGCATTTTATGGAACTCACCTAAGATCTTATGCATTTCCTCATGGCCAATCATGCGTGGGAAACACATGTCCACTGTGTTTTCTGAGGTCCAGGGTCAACGCAGCCGTCTACCAGGACGTTTTAGAGCACTTCAATGCTTCCTGCTGCTGACCAACTTTATGGAGATGCAGATTTCATTTTCCAACAGGACTTGGCACCTGCACACAGTGCCAAAGATACCAGTACCTGGTTTAAGGACCATGGTATCCCTGTTCTTAATTGGCCAGCAAACTCGCCTGACCTTAGCCCCATAGAAAATCTATGGGGTATTGTGAAGAGGAAGATGCGATGCGCCAGACCCAACAATGCAGAAGAGCTGAAGGCCACTATCAGAGCAACCTGGGCTCTCATAACACCTGAGCAGTGCCACAGACTGATGGACTCCATGCCACGCCGCATTGCTGCAGTAATTCAGGCATAAGGAGCCCCAACTAAGTATTGAGTGCTGTACATGCTTATACTTTCCATGTTCATACTTTTCAGTTGGCCAACATTTTTAAAAAAAAACTTGTTTTGTATTGGTCTTAAGTAATATTCTAATTTTCTGAGATACTGAATTTGGGGTTTTCATTAGTTGTCAGTAATAATCATCAAAATTAAAAGCAATAAACACTTGAAATATATCAGTCTGTGTGGAATGAATGTATACATTATACAAGTTTCACTTTTTGAATGGAATTACTGAAATAAATCAACTTTTTGATGATATTCTAATTATATGACCAGCACCTGTATATCTTCTCTCTGCCTGCATCAACTTCTGTATGTATTCCCCCCCCTAGAGGGAGGTGTTGCTACAACCTGTAGCCTAAAGGAGGCCTTCATTTAAAATAAAATAAAATAAAATAAATAAAAATCAGCCATGTTTGGAGAGGAAGTAACAAATGTGAAAGAGTTTAAAACATTATGATAAATTAATAGATTATTATTCAACATTATGATGAATTCCATACAATGGATTGATTATGTTTTAAACAATAACAGGGTAGTCACTTCTGAGTAAAAAGCATTTGCAAACAAATAATACAGGTTGTTGAAACCGAAGTCAATTAGGATTTATTTTATTTACAAAACAAGTTTTCTTTATAGAGACATCATCATAACAATGCGCATATCATAAAAATAACTCCCAGCCCGGTCGCTGGACCCAAGTGACAAACAGTTAAGAAATTAGAGAGAGCCGCACGCTATTTTAATTTACAAAAAAAGTAATATATTCATTAATTCATAGCCATTCTATACAAGGTTCTTCACAAGGTTCTTCAATGTTCAGGACAGTAGAGTGCCTGTGCTCTGGTCAGGCCAAGCTGCTCCTCCTCCAGAGCCTGCTGGATGTGGACCGTCTGGCGGCTGACCAGGGAGGACAGCTCCAGCAGTGCTGAGAACTCCCTGAGGGGGAAGGACACCCTACGGTCAGAGGAGCTACCAGCACCAAAGTCACATCACAACAAGTCATTCATTTCATATCGTCCTCGTTTCTTTCACATTGCCTGTCCATAGTGTCAATTTACTTAGATTCCATTCACAAATGAATCGTCAAGCGCTGGTTTCCTAGACTGTCTAGTCCTAGATTAAAACACAATGAAGATTAATTCTTTCTGTTGAAAGTATCAGTCAGAACTAGGCTTAGTCTGCAACATTTGCAAAGTAGAGACTAAAAGGCTAAACACATACCCTTCATTTGAATGCCAAAAAAATCATCAAGTTAAAGTACAAGATTCACTAACCAGGACTCAATTGTTTGTTACCAGTCACATCAACAGACTAACTTAAGCAGTGACAAAACTAATGTATGCATGTCTATCTGTGACGAAAAAAGTTTCCAAAAAGAGAAATAAAGCATTCATTCATTTCTACTGATACTCTGTGGTCATACCCTGAGAGCTGCTCACTGATGTCCTGGGCAGCAGTCTTCACCCCCCTCAGGCACTCAGCAGACGTGGCGTTGCCATGCAGAGCTCCCAGGGTGCACTGCTGTAACACTTCCTCACTCTCCTTCAGGCTCGCCTCCGCTTTACCTGAGAGGGCGAGAAGAACCGTGGGTTTCATCACAGGCATGGTCACCAGGAATGACCACAAACACTGTAGACAATCGCCTTTTTACGTGTAGAAAACTTGACCCTCTTCAGGATTCCATTTCACTCTTGTCTTTTTCACTGTTTTTTGTTTTGGTTTTTTTCTTTAGCAAATGCTCTGAACTCTGTATGCTGTATTGACTGAAGGGAATACAGTTAAACCAACCCAGAAATCTGCTGCATTGACTGAAGGAAATAAACTTAAACCAACCCAGGAATTCTCTTCTGTCCCCCTCAATGTGGAGGTTCTTGACAGGCAGCTCATGGCGGGTGGTGTCCACTGCTGTGCCAAAGGATTTGTATTCTTCTGTGAAGCGCTGGGCAGCTGCAGCCACAGGAGTTAATGCTGCGATCTGAGGACAATAGAGCACACACATATTCCTCATCAAAGCCTGGAGCTGATGACAGATTTGGATGTTTCAATAAACCTTTTCAATGCCACTTTAAAAATCACAAATCATTCATTTAGTATCAGTTGAAGATACAACAAAAAAAAAGACGATAACATAATTGTTCAACACAAGTTGTTGACATTAAGTCAAATCAAAATGCCATGGGAGAGAAATCAAACGGCTCAGAAACGGGCCTCTGACCTGCAAATCCAGCAAGTCGTTCATCTGCTTGCGCTTTTCCAGAAGAAGATACTGGCGCTTCTTCTCATGGACCTGCTTGCGTAGCTTCTCTTCTTTCTCCATCATTGCTAGAATACGCCCCTCCGCTTCTGCCTTCAACTTCTCTGTGTTACTCTCCATCTGATTTCAAACACCAGTCCATCATGATAAGAGTCCTGAAGGTAATAACATCTACTGCGATAATAATAATATATTGTAGTGCCGAGAGACGGGAGTCGGAGGCGGCTTATCAAATGTCACAGCTAGACGTTTATTAACAGACATGAACCAGTTGTTACCACACACTTAAAACAGGAACTAAAACCGAGTACCACCCACTTAACCCTCCGTACGGAACAATACTCCCAACTATTAGTTCCGGGGGTGAATTATGTTAACCCACCACAATATGCCATTTAGCTGTGAGTGCATACATTTCAGTATATATGGGATTCCCAGTGGGAATCAAAGCCCCAAGCTAAGCGTTGTTAGTGCCATGCTCTACCAACTGAGCCACAGTGGACCGTCATGTTAAACTGAAGTTAAAACACAACGAGATTGCTAAGCTAACACCGCTAATGCGGAAGTCCCTCCTGTGTCTCAGAAGACAGACAGAGAGAGAGACGTGCAGCCACCCAGGATCGAGCCCCGCGTGGAGTCATTGTCCATCATTTCTTGTCAATTTCAATAAAGACAGACACACACAGACACACACAGACAACGACAGGTCATTCTAGAGGAAGAGAGAAATGGGATAATAGGATTCTATTCTCTGACAGCCAATGTCCGCGATTCCACACTGGCCAGTAGATGTCGAGATTTTTTTTTTTTATATGTTTGTATGACTGGCTCGTTAGCTCAGTGTGTAAGTCTGCCGCAAGGTAGACTTTGTAGTCCTGGGTTCGAATCCCAGGCGGGCAGGTCAATTTGCACTTTTCAATGTGAAGGACAAACAGGAAGGGAAAAAAAAAAAGGCATGCGCAGCGGCAAATAATTCCTGGGCTCAGTCCAGAGAGAGAGAGAGAGAGAGGAATTTTCCCTTTTGAAAATATATTTTTGGAAAATCCCGCCTCAAAATATTTATTTTTTTTTTTTTTTTTTCTTCTTCTTCTTCTGTGTCAGTGCGTCTACCGGCCCGAGTCTCTATGGGGGAATGCAATGACCGTTTTGGACACCAAACACACCAAAGAACATCTACTCTTCGAGGCGAATCCAGTCAGACCATTATCAGACCTGCTGGACGTGTCTGTGCGCGTGTGTGACTGGATGTCTACATTCAATGTGTCTCACCGTGTGACTGGATGTGTGTGTATATATGTGTTAATGAGCTGTATGAGTGTGTGTGGATGTGTGTGTATGAGTGTGGATGTGTGTGTATGAGTATGTGGATGTGTGTATGAGTATGTGTGTGGATGTGTGAGTATGTGTATATGTGTGTGGATGTGTGTGTATGAGTATGTGTGTGGATGTATGAGTATGTGGATATGAGTATGTGTGTATGTGTGGATGTGTGTGTATGAGTATGTATGTGTATGTTTATGTATGTTAATGAGCTGTATGTTAATGAGCTGTATGTTAATTAGCTGTATGTTAATTAGCTGTGTGTGTGTATGTTAATGAGCTGTATGTTAATGAGCTGTATGTTAATGAGCTGTATGTTAATGAGCTTCATGCTAATGTCTCTGTGTGTATACGTGTGTCTGTGTATATGTTTATGAGCTGCATGCTAATGAGCTTCATGCTAATGAGCTGTATGCTAATGAGCTGTATGTTAATGAGCTGTATGTTAATGAGCTGTATGTTAATGAGCTGTATGTTAATTAGCTGTGTGTGTCTCTGTGTGTGTATACGTGTGTCTGTGTGTGTATGTTAATGAGCTGTATGTTAATGAGCTGTATGTTAATGAAATTCGTGCTAATGAGCTGTATGTTAATGAGCTGTATGTTAATGAGCTGTATGTTAATTAGCTGTATGTTAATTAGCTTCATGTTAATGAGCTTCATGCTAATGAGTGGGCGGAGCTTAAGTCAAAGTGGGCGGAGCTTAAATCAAAGTGGGAGGAGCTTAAGTCAAAGTGGGCGGAGCTTAAATCAAAGTGGGAGGAGCGTAAGTCAAAGTGGGCGGAGCTTAAATCAAAGTGTGAGGAGCTTAAGTCAAAGTGGGAGGAGCTTAAGTCAAAGTGGACGGAGCTTAAGTCAAAGTGGGCGGAGCTTAAATCAAAGTGGGAGGAGCTTAAGTCAGAGTGGGCGGAGCTTAAGTCAGAGTGGGTGGAGCTTAAGTCAAAGTGGGAGGAGCTTAAGTCAAAGTGGGCGGAGCTTAAGTCAAAGTGGGCGGAGCTTAAATCAAAGTGGGAGGAGCTTAAGTCAGAGTGGGCGGAGCTTAAGTCAGAGTGGGCTGAGCTTAAGTCAAAGTGGGAGGAGCTTAAATCAAAGTGGGAGGAGCTTAAATCAAAGTGGGAGGAGCTTAAGTCAAAGTGGGAGGAGCTTAAGTCAAAGTGGGAGGAGCTTAAATCAAAGTGGGAGGAGCTTAAATCAAAGTGGGAGCCGCTTAAGTCAAAGTGGGAGGAGCTTAAGTCAAAGTGGGAGGAGCTTAAGTCAAAGTGGGAGGAGCTTAAGTCAAAGTGGGCGGAGCTTAAGTCAAAGTGGGAGGAGCTTAAATCAAAGTGGGAGGGGCTTAATTGATTAATTCAAATTGTGGGCGGAGCTTGTGTCAAAGTGGGCGGAGCTTGTGTCAAAGTGGGCGGAGCTTAAGTGGGAGTGGGAGTGGCTTAGACATTTAGTGGGCGGAGCTTGTGTCAAAGTGGGAGTGGCTTAATTGATTAATTCCAATTTTCTTTCATTTGCCAACAAACGACCTACCTAGACTGTACGCAGTTGCACCCTAGGATGAAAGCCTAGGATGAAAAACAGAAATCGGTGCCAGAAAGTCCCAGTCACCCAAAAATCGGCACGATGAAGCGTCACAGGGGTCCGGTCGCGTGCCCCGAGTTTCGAGGCGCTAGCTCAAACGGTCGCTCCGTGGCGCCCCCTTTAATTACGGATTTCGCACTTACGTCAAAGCTCCCCGTTTGGGCCACGAATGGCCGATCAAGCCGAAACTCTGGGTAAACACTTGTCTCACCAAGATGTTCGACATATGTGAAAACCAGACCTCTAGCTCACAGCTAGGAGGGGAGTTATGAATTCTCTGCACTTACGAATGGCCGATCAAGCCGAAACGTTCAGTAAACACTTGTCTCACCAAGATGTTCCACATATGTGAAAACCAGACCTCTAGCTCACTCAGGAGGGGAGTTATAAGTAATGAGCTTAAGTCAAAGTGGGCGGAGCTTAAATCAAAGTGGGCGGAGCTTAAATCAAAGCGGGAGGAGCTTAAATCAAAGTGGGAGGAGCTTAAGTCAAAGTGGGCGGAGCTTAAGTCAAAGTGGGCGGAGCTTAAGTCAAAGTGGGCGGAGCTTAAGTCAAAGTGGGCGGAGCTTAAGTCAAAGTGGGCGGAGCTTAAGTCAAAGTGGGAGGAGCTTAAGTCAAAGTGGGAGGAGCTTAAGTCAAAGTGGGCGGAGCTTAAGTCAAAGTGGGCGGAACTTAAGTCAAAGTGGGCGGAGCTTAAATCAAAGTGGGAGGAGCTTAAGTCAAAGTGGGCGGAGCTTAAATCAAAGTGGGATGAGCTTAAGTCAAAGTGGGCGGAGCTTAAATCAAAATGGGAGGAGCTTAAGTCAAAATGGGAGGAGCTTAAGTCAAAGTGGGAGGAGCTTAAATCAAAGTGGGAGGAGCTTAAGTCAAAGTGGGAGGAGCTTAAGTCAAAGTGGGCGGAGCTTAAGTCAAAGTGGGAGGAGCTTAAATCAAAGTGGGAGGAGCTTAAATCAAAGTGGGAGGAGCTTAAGTCAAAGTGGGCGGAGCTTAAATCAAAGTGGGAGGAGCTTAAGTCAAAGTGGGCGGAGCTTAAATCAAAGTGGGAGGAGCTTAAATCAAAGTGGGAGGAGCTTAAGTCAAAGTGGGCGGAGCTTAAATCAAAGTGGGAGGAGCTTAAGTCAAAGTGGGCGGAGCTTAAATCAAAGTGGGAGGAGCTTAAATCAAAGTGGGAGGAGCTTAAGTCAAAGTGGGCGGAGCTTAAATCAAAGCGGGAGGAGCTTGAGTCAAAGTGGGCGGAGCTTAAATCAAAGTGGGAGGAGCTTAAGGCAAAGTGGGCGGAGCTTAAGTCAAAGTGGGAGGAGCTTAAGTCAAAATGGGAGGAGCTTAAGTCAAAGTGGGAGGAGCTTAAGTCAAAGTGGGAGGAGCTTAAGGCAAAGTGGGCGGAGCTTAAATCAAAGTGGGAGGAGCTTAAGTCAAAGTGGGCGGAGCTTAAATCAAAGTGGGAGGAGCTTAAATCAAAGTGGGAGGAGCTTAAATCAAAGTGGGAGGAGCTTAAGTCAAAGTGGGCGGAGTTTAAATCAAAGTGGGAGGAGCTTAAATCAAAGTGGGAGGAGCTTAAGTCAAAGTGGGCGGAGCTTAAATCAAAGCGGGAGGAGCTTGAGTCTAAGTGGGCGGAGCTTAAATCAAAGTGGGAGGAGCTTAAGGCAAAGTGGGCGGAGCTTAAGTCAAAGTGGGAGGAGCTTAAGTCAAAGTGGGCGGAGCTTAAATCAAAGTGGGAGGAGCTTAAGTCAAAGTGGGAGGAGCTTAAGGCAAAGTGGGCGGAGCTTAAGTCAAAGTGGGAGGAGCTTAAGTCAAAGTGGGCGGAGCTTAAATCAAAGTGGGAGGAGCTTAAGTCAAAGTGGGAGGAGCTTAAGTCAAAGTGGGCGGAGCTTAAATCAAAGTGGGAGGAGCGCACGTGTGTGTGCGCGTGTGCGCGTGCGTGTGTGTGCGCGTACGTGCGCGCGTGTGTGTGCGTGCGCGCGTGTGTGTGTGCGTGCGCGCGTGTGTGTGTGCGCGCGCGTGTGTGTGTGTTTGCGCGTGTGTGCGTGTGTGTGCGTGCGCGCGTGTGTGTACGTGTGCGCGTGCACACGTACGTACGTGCGCGTGTGTGTACGTGCGCGTGCGTGTGTGCGTGCGCGCGTGTGCGTGTGTGTGCGTGCGTGCGTGCGCGTGCGCGTGCGCGTGCGTGCGTGCGCGCGTGTGCGTGAGCGTGCGTGCGCGTGTGTGTGCGCGTGTGTGTGGTTGTTGTGCCCACTTTGACTTAAGCTCCGCCCACTTTTACACAAGCTCCGCCCACTTTGACTTAAGTGTGCGCGTGTGTGTGCGTGCGCGCGTGTGTGTGCGTGTGCGCGCGCGTACGTGCGTGTGTACGTGTGCGCGTGCGCGTGCGCGTGCGCGTGTGCGCACGTGTGCGTGTGTGCGTGTGTGTGTGTGTTTGCGCGTGTGCGCGCGCGTACGTGCGTGCCTGAGCGTGCGTGTGCGTGTGTGTGTTTGCGCGTGCGTGCGCGTGTGCGTGCGCGTGTGCGCGTACGTGCGCGTGTGTATGCATGTGCGCGTGTGTGTGCGTGCGTGTGTGTGCGTGTTTGCGCGTGTGTGTGCGCGCGTGTGCGCGTGTGTGTTTGTGCGTGTGCGCGTGCGTGCGCGTACGTGCGCGTGTGTGTGTTTGCGCGTGTGTGTGCGTGCGCGGGTGTGTGCGTGTGCGTGTGTGTTTGCGCGTGTGTGCGTGCGCGTGCGTGTACGCGTGCGCGCGTACGTGCGCGCGTGTGTGTACGTGCGCGCGTGTGTGTGTACGTGCTCGCGCGTACGTGCGCGCGTGTGTGTACGTGTGCGTGTGTGTGTGCGTGCGCGCGTGTGTGTGCGTGCGCGCGTGTGTGTGTGCGCGTGTGTGCGTGCACGTGCGTGTGTGTGCGCGTGCGCGTGCGTGAGCATGCGTGTATGTGCGTGCGTTTGCGTGCGTGTGCGTGCGTGCGCGCGCGTTTGTGTGTTTGCGCGTGCGCGCGCGTGCGTGTGTGTACGTGTGCGTGTGTGTGTGCGTGCGTGCGTGCGTGTGTGTGCGTGCGTACGTGCGCGCGCGTGTGTGCGTGTGTGAGTGTGCGCGCGTGCATGTGTGTGTGTTTGCGCGTGTGCGCGTGTGTGTGCGCGCGCGTGTGTGTGTTTGCGCGCGCGCGCGTACGTGCGCGTGTGTGCGCGTGTGTGTGTGCGTGTGTGTGTGCGCGTGTGTGTGCGTGCGCGCGTACGTGCGCGCGTGTGTGTACGTGTGCGTGTGTGTGTGCGTGCGTGTGTGTATGTGCGCGTGTGCACGTGTGCGTGTGTGCGTGCGCGTGCGTGCGCGCGTGCGCGTGCGCGTGTGTGCGTGCGTGTGTGTGTTTGCGCGTGTGCACTGTGCTGGTGATGACCACCTAGCAGACGAAAGAACCCAGAGCATTTTATGGAACTCACCTAAGATCTTATGCATTTCCTCATGGCCAATCATGCGTGGGAAACACATGTCCACTGTGTTTTCTGAGGTCCAGGGTCAACGCAGCCGTCTACCAGGACGTTTTAGAGCACTTCAATGCTTCCTGCTGCTGACCAACTTTATGGAGATGCAGATTTCATTTTCCAACAGGACTTGGCACCTGCACACAGTGCCAAAGATACCAGTACCTGGTTTAAGGACCATGGTATCCCTGTTCTTAATTGGCCAGCAAACTCGCCTGACATTAGCCCCATAGAAAATCTATGGGGTATTGTGAAGAGGAAGATGCGATGCGCCAGACCCAACAATGCAGAAGAGCTGAAGGCCACTATCAGAGCAACCTGGGCTCTCATAACACCTGAGCAGTGCCACAGACTGATGGACTCCATGCCACGCCGCATTGCTGCAGTAATTCAGGCATAAGGAGCCCCAACTAAGTATTGAGTGCTGTACATGCTTATACTTTCCATGTTCATACTTTTCAGTTGGCCAACATTTTTAAAAAAAAACTTGTTTTGTATTGGTCTTAAGTAATATTCTAATTTTCTGAGATACTGAATTTGGGGTTTTCATTAGTTGTCAGTAATAATCATCAAAATTAAAAGCAATAAACACTTGAAATATATCAGTCTGTGTGGAATGAATGTATACATTATACAAGTTTCACTTTTTGAATGGAATTACTGAAATAAATCAACTTTTTGATGATATTCTAATTATATGACCAGCACCTGTATATCTTCTCTCTGCCTGCATCAACTTCTGTATGTATTCCCCCCCCTAGAGGGAGGTGTTGCTACAACCTGTAGCCTAAAGGAGGCCTTCATTTAAAATAAAATAAAATAAATAAAAATCAGCCATGTTTGGAGAGGAAGTAACAAATGTGAAAGAGTTTAAAACATTATGATAAATTAATAGATTATTATTCAACATTATGATGAATTCCATACAATGGATTGATTATGTTTTAAACAATAACAGGGTAGTCACTTCTGAGTAAAAAGCATTTGCAAACAAATAATACAGGTTGTTGAAACCGAAGTCAATTAGGATTTATTTTATTTACAAAACAAGTTTTCTTTATAGAGACATCATCATAATGATGCGCATATCATAAAAATAACTCCCAGCCCGGTCGCTGGACCCAAGTGACAAACAGTTAAGAAATTAGAGAGAGCCGCACGCTATTTTAATTTACAAAAAAAGTAATATATTCATTCATTCATAGCCATTCTATACAAGGTTCTTCACAAGGTTCTTCAATGTTCAGGACAGTAGAGTGCCTGTGCTCTGGTCAGGCCAAGCTGCTCCTCCTCCAGAGCCTGCTGGATGTGGACCGTCTGGCGGCTGACCAGGGAGGACAGCTCCAGCAGTGCTGAGAACTCCCTGAGGGGGAAGGACACCCTACGGTCAGAGGAGCTACCAGCACCAAAGTCACATCACAACAAGTCATTCATTTCATATCCTCCTCGTTTCTTTCACATTGCCTGTCCATAGTGTCAATTTACTTAGATTCCATTCACAAATGAATCGTCAAGCGCTGGTTTCCTAGACTGTCTAGTCCTAGATTAAAACACAATGAAGATTCATTCTTTCTGTTGAAAGTACAGTCAGAGAACTAGGCTTAGTCTGCAACATTTGCAAAGTAAAGACTAAACACATACCCTTCATTTGAATGCCAAAAAATCATTAAAGTTAGATTTAATGAGATTCACTAACCAGGAGTCAATTGTTTGTCACCAGTCACATCAACAGACTAACTTAAGCAGTGACAAAACGAATGTATGCATGTCTATCTGTGACGAAAAAAGTTTCCAAAAAGAGAAATAAAGCATTCATTCATTCATTTCTACTGATACACTGTGGTCATACCCTGAGAGCTGCTCACTGATGTCCTGGGCAGCAGTCTTCACTCCCCTCAGGCACTCAGCAGACGTGGCGTTGCCATGCAGAGCTCCTCCCAGGGTGCACTGCTGTAACACTTCCTCACTCTCCTTCAGGCTCGCCTCCGCTTTACCTGAGAGGGCGAGAAGAACCGTGGGTTTCATCACGGGCATGGTCACCAGGAATGACCACAAACACTGTAGACAATCGCCTTTTTTACGTGTAGAAAACTTCACCCTCTTCAGGATTCCATTTCACTCTTGTTTTTTTCTTTATCAAATGCTCTGAACTCTGTATGCTGTATTGACTGAAGGGAATACAGTTAAACCAACCCAGAAATCTGCTGCATTGACTGAAGGAAATAAACTTAAACCAACCCAGGAATTCTCTTCTGTCCCCCTCAATGTGGAGGTTCTTGACAGGCAGCTCATGGCGGGTGGTGTCCACTGCTGTGCCAAAGGATTTGTATTCTTCTGTGAAGCGCTGGGCAGCTGCAGCCACAGGAGTCAATGCTGCGATCTGAGGACAATAGAGCACACACATATTCCTCATCAAAGCCTGGAGCTGATGACAGACTTGGATGTTTCAATAAACCTTTTCAATGCCACTTTAAAAATCACAAATCATTCATTTAGTATCAGTTGAAGATACAACAAAAAAAAAGACGATAACATAATTGTTCAACACAAGTTGTTGACATTAAGTCAAATCAAAATGCCATGGGAGAGAAATCAAACGGCTCAGAAACGGGCCTCTGACCTGCAAATCCAGCAAGTCGTTCATCTGCTTGCGCTTTTCCAGAAGAAGATACTGGCGCTTCTTCTCATGGACCTGCTTGCGTAGCTTCTCCTCTTTCTCCGTCATTGCTAGGATACGCCCCTCCGCTTCTGCCTTCAACTTCTCTGTGTTACTCTCCATCTGATTTCAAACACCAGTCCATCATGATAAGAGTCCTGAAGATAATAACATCTACTGCGATAATAATAATATATTGTAGTGCCGAGAGACGGGAGTCGGAGGCGGCTTATCAAATGTCACAGCTAGACGTTTATTAACAGACATGAACCAGTTGTTACCACACACTTAAAACAGGAACTAAAACCGAGTACCACCCACTTAACCCTCCGTACGGAACAATACTCCCAACTATTAGTTCCGGGGGTGAATTATGTTAACCCACCACAATATGCCATTTAGCTGTGAGTGCATACATTTCAGTATATATGGGATTCCCAGTGGGAATCAAAGCCCCAAGCTAAGCGTTGTTAGTGCCATGCTCTACCAACTGAGCCACAGTGGACCGTCATGTTAAACTGAAGTTAAAACACAACGAGATTGCTAAGCTAACACCGCTAATGCGGAAGTCCCTCCTGTGTCTCAGAAGACAGACAGAGAGAGAGACGTGCAGCCACCCAGGATCGAGCCCCGCGTGGAGTCATTGTCCATCATTTCTTGTCAATTTCAATAAAGACAGACACACACAGACACACACAGACAACGACAGGTCATTCTAGAGGAAGAGAGAAATGGGATAATAGGATTCTATTCTCTGACAGCCAATGTCCGCGATTCCACACTGGCCAGTAGATGTCGAGATTTTTTTTTTTTATATGTTTGTATGACTGGCTCGTTAGCTCAGTGTGTAAGTCTGCCGCAAGGTAGACTTTGTAGTCCTGGGTTCGAATCCCAGGCGGGCAGGTCAATTTGCACTTTTCAATGTGAAGGACAAACAGGAAGGGAAAAAAAAAAAGGCATGCGCAGCGGCAAATAATTCCTGGGCTCAGTCCAGAGAGAGAGAGAGAGAGAGGAATTTTCCCTTTTGAAAATATATTTTTGAAAAATCCCGCCTCAAAATATTTTTTTTTTTTTTTTTTTTTTCTTCTTCTTCTGTGTCAGTGCGTCTACCGGCCCGAGTCTCTATGGGGGAATGCAATGACCGTTTTGGACACCAAACACACCAAAGAACATCTACTCTTCGAGGCGAATCCAGTCAGACCATTATCAGACCTGCTGGACGTGTCTGTGCGCGTGTGTGACTGGATGTCTACATTCAATGTGTCTCACCGTGTGACTGGATGTGTGTGTATATATGTGTTAATGAGCTGTATGAGTGTGTGTGGATGTGTGTGTATGAGTGTGGATGTGTGTGTATGAGTATGTGTATATGTGGATGTGTGTATGAGTATGTGTGTGGATGTGTGAGTATGTGTATATGTGTGTGGATGTGTGTGTATGAGTATGTGTGTGGATGTATGAGTATGTGGATATGAGTATGTGTGTATGTGTGGATGTGTGTGTATGAGTATGTATGTGTATGTTTATGTATGTTAATGAGCTGTATGTTAATGAGCTGTATGTTAATTAGCTGTATGTTAATTAGCTGTGTGTGTGTATGTTAATGAGCTGTATGTTAATGAGCTGTATGTTAATGAGCTTCATGCTAATGTCTCTGTGTGTATACGTGTGTCTGTGTATATGTTTATGAGCTGCATGCTAATGAGCTTCATGCTAATGAGCTGTATGCTAATGAGCTGTATGTTAATGAGCTGTATGTTAATGAGCTGTATGTTAATGAGCTGTATGTTAATTAGCTGTGTGTGTCTCTGTGTGTGTATACGTGTGTCTGTGTGTGTATGTTAATGAGCTGTATGTTAATGAGCTGTATGTTAATGAAATTCGTGCTAATGAGCTGTATGTTAATGAGCTGTATGTTAATGAGCTGTATGTTAATTAGCTGTATGTTAATTAGCTTCATGTTAATGAGCTTCATGCTAATGAGTGGGCGGAGCTTAAGTCAAAGTGGGCGGAGCTTAAATCAAAGTGGGAGGAGCTTAAGTCAAAGTGGGCGGAGCTTAAATCAAAGTGGGAGGAGCGTAAGTCAAAGTGGGCGGAGCTTAAATCAAAGTGTGAGGAGCTTAAGTCAAAGTGGGAGGAGCTTAAGTCAAAGTGGACGGAGCTTAAGTCAAAGTGGGCGGAGCTTAAATCAAAGTGGGAGGAGCTTAAGTCAGAGTGGGCGGAGCTTAAGTCAGAGTGGGTGGAGCTTAAGTCAAAGTGGGAGGAGCTTAAGTCAAAGTGGGCGGAGCTTAAGTCAAAGTGGGCGGAGCTTAAATCAAAGTGGGAGGAGCTTAAGTCAGAGTGGGCGGAGCTTAAGTCAGAGTGGGCTGAGCTTAAGTCAAAGTGGGAGGAGCTTAAATCAAAGTGGGAGGAGCTTAAATCAAAGTGGGAGGAGCTTAAGTCAAAGTGGGAGGAGCTTAAGTCAAAGTGGGAGGAGCTTAAATCAAAGTGGGAGGAGCTTAAATCAAAGTGGGAGCCGCTTAAGTCAAAGTGGGAGGAGCTTAAGTCAAAGTGGGAGGAGCTTAAGTCAAAGTGGGAGGAGCTTAAGTCAAAGTGGGCGGAGCTTAAGTCAAAGTGGGAGGAGCTTAAATCAAAGTGGGAGGGGCTTAATTGATTAATTCAAATTGTGGGCGGAGCTTGTGTCAAAGTGGGCGGAGCTTGTGTCAAAGTGGGCGGAGCTTAAGTGGGAGTGGGAGTGGCTTAGACATTTAGTGGGCGGAGCTTGTGTCAAAGTGGGAGTGGCTTAATTGATTAATTCCAATTTTCTTTCATTTGCCAACAAACGACCTACCTAGACTGTACGCAGTTGCACCCTAGGATGAAAGCCTAGGATGAAAAACAGAAATCGGTGCCAGAAAGTCCCAGTCACCCAAAAATCGGCACGATGAAGCGTCACAGGGGTCCGGTCGCGTGCCCCGAGTTTCGAGGCGCTAGCTCAAACGGTCGCTCCGTGGCGCCCCCTTTAATTACGGATTTCGCACTTACGTCAAAGCTCCCCGTTTGGGCCACGAATGGCCGATCAAGCCGAAACTCTGGGTAAACACTTGTCTCACCAAGATGTTCGACATATGTGAAAACCAGACCTCTAGCTCACAGCTAGGAGGGGAGTTATGAATTCTCTGCACTTACGAATGGCCGATCAAGCCGAAACGTTCAGTAAACACTTGTCTCACCAAGATGTTCCACATATGTGAAAACCAGACCTCTAGCTCACTCAGGAGGGGAGTTATAAGTAATGAGCTTAAGTCAAAGTGGGCGGAGCTTAAATCAAAGTGGGCGGAGCTTAAATCAAAGCGGGAGGAGCTTAAATCAAAGTGGGAGGAGCTTAAGTCAAAGTGGGCGGAGCTTAAGTCAAAGTGGGCGGAGCTTAAGTCAAAGTGGGCGGAGCTTAAGTCAAAGTGGGCGGAGCTTAAGTCAAAGTGGGCGGAGCTTAAGTCAAAGTGGGAGGAGCTTAAGTCAAAGTGGGAGGAGCTTAAGTCAAAGTGGGCGGAGCTTAAGTCAAAGTGGGCGGAACTTAAGTCAAAGTGGGCGGAGCTTAAATCAAAGTGGGAGGAGCTTAAGTCAAAGTGGGCGGAGCTTAAATCAAAGTGGGATGAGCTTAAGTCAAAGTGGGCGGAGCTTAAATCAAAATGGGAGGAGCTTAAGTCAAAATGGGAGGAGCTTAAGTCAAAGTGGGAGGAGCTTAAATCAAAGTGGGAGGAGCTTAAGTCAAAGTGGGAGGAGCTTAAGTCAAAGTGGGCGGAGCTTAAGTCAAAGTGGGAGGAGCTTAAATCAAAGTGGGAGGAGCTTAAATCAAAGTGGGAGGAGCTTAAGTCAAAGTGGGCGGAGCTTAAATCAAAGTGGGAGGAGCTTAAGTCAAAGTGGGCGGAGCTTAAATCAAAGTGGGAGGAGCTTAAATCAAAGTGGGAGGAGCTTAAGTCAAAGTGGGCGGAGCTTAAATCAAAGTGGGAGGAGCTTAAGTCAAAGTGGGCGGAGCTTAAATCAAAGTGGGAGGAGCTTAAATCAAAGTGGGAGGAGCTTAAGTCAAAGTGGGCGGAGCTTAAATCAAAGCGGGAGGAGCTTGAGTCAAAGTGGGCGGAGCTTAAATCAAAGTGGGAGGAGCTTAAGGCAAAGTGGGCGGAGCTTAAGTCAAAGTGGGAGGAGCTTAAGTCAAAATGGGAGGAGCTTAAGTCAAAGTGGGAGGAGCTTAAGTCAAAGTGGGAGGAGCTTAAGGCAAAGTGGGCGGAGCTTAAATCAAAGTGGGAGGAGCTTAAGTCAAAGTGGGCGGAGCTTAAATCAAAGTGGGAGGAGCTTAAATCAAAGTGGGAGGAGCTTAAATCAAAGTGGGAGGAGCTTAAGTCAAAGTGGGCGGAGTTTAAATCAAAGTGGGAGGAGCTTAAATCAAAGTGGGAGGAGCTTAAGTCAAAGTGGGCGGAGCTTAAATCAAAGCGGGAGGAGCTTGAGTCTAAGTGGGCGGAGCTTAAATCAAAGTGGGAGGAGCTTAAGGCAAAGTGGGCGGAGCTTAAGTCAAAGTGGGAGGAGCTTAAGTCAAAGTGGGCGGAGCTTAAATCAAAGTGGGAGGAGCTTAAGTCAAAGTGGGAGGAGCTTAAGGCAAAGTGGGCGGAGCTTAAGTCAAAGTGGGAGGAGCTTAAGTCAAAGTGGGCGGAGCTTAAATCAAAGTGGGAGGAGCTTAAGTCAAAGTGGGAGGAGCTTAAGTCAAAGTGGGCGGAGCTTAAATCAAAGTGGGAGGAGCGCACGTGTGTGTGCGCGTGTGCGCGTGCGTGTGTGTGCGCGTACGTGCGCGCGTGTGTGTGCGTGCGCGCGTGTGTGTGTGCGTGCGCGCGTGTGTGTGTGCGCGCGCGTGTGTGTGTGTTTGCGCGTGTGTGCGTGTGTGTGCGTGCGCGCGTGTGTGTACGTGTGCGCGTGCACACGTACGTACGTGCGCGTGTGTGTACGTGCGCGTGCGTGTGTGCGTGCGCGCGTGTGCGTGTGTGTGCGTGCGTGCGTGCGCGTGCGCGTGCGTGCGTGCGCGCGTGTGCGTGAGCGTGCGTGCGCGTGTGTGTGCGCGTGTGTGTGGTTGTTGTGCCCACTTTGACTTAAGCTCCGCCCACTTTTACACAAGCTCCGCCCACTTTGACTTAAGTGTGCGCGTGTGTGTGCGTGCGCGCGCGCGTACGTGCGCGCGTGTGTACGTGTGCGCGTGCGCGTGCGCGTGCGCGTGTGCGCACGTGTGCGTGTGTGCGTGTGTGTGTGTGTTTGCGCGTGTGCGCGCGCGTACGTGCGTGCCTGAGCGTGCGTGTGCGTGTGTGTGTTTGCGCGTGCGTGCGCGTGTGCGTGCGCGTGTGCGCGTACGTGCGCGTGTGTATGCATGTGCGCGTGTGTGTGCGCGCGTGTGTGTGTGCGTGTTTGCGCGTGTGTGTGCGCGCGTGTGCGCGTGTGTGTTTGTGCGTGTGCGCGTGCGTGCGCGTACGTGCGCGTGTGTGTGTTTGCGCGTGTGTGTGCGTGCGCGGGTGTGTGCGTGTGCGTGTGTGTTTGCGCGTGTGTGCGTGCGCGTGCGTGTACGCGTGCGCGCGTACGTGCGCGCGTGTGTGTACGTGCGCGCGTGTGTGTGTACGTGCTCGCGCGTACGTGCGCGCGTGTGTGTACGTGTGCGTGTGTGTGTGCGTGCGCGCGTGTGTGTGCGTGCGCGCGTGTGTGTGTGCGCGTGTGTGCGTGCACGTGCGTGTGTGTGCGCGTGCGCGTGCGTGAGCATGCGTGTATGTGCGTGCGTTTGCGTGCGTGTGCGTGCGTGCGCGCGCGTTTGTGTGTTTGCGCGTGCGCGCGCGTGCGTGTGTGTACGTGTGCGTGTGTGTGTGCGTGCGTGCGTGCGTGTGTGTGCGTGCGTACGTGCGCGCGCGTGTGTGCGTGTGTGAGTGTGCGCGCGTGCATGTGTGTGTGTTTGCGCGTGTGCGCGTGTGTGTGCGCGCGCGTGTGTGTGTTTGCGCGCGCGCGCGTACGTGCGCGTGTGTGCGCGTGTGTGTGTGCGTGTGTGTGTGCGCGTGTGTGTGCGTGCGCGCGTACGTGCGCGCGTGTGTGTACGTGTGCGTGTGTGTGTGCGTGCGTGTGTGTATGTGCGCGTGTGCACGTGTGCGTGTGTGCGTGCGCGTGCGTGCGCGCGTGCGCGTGCGCGTGTGTGCGTGCGTGTGTGTGTTTGCGCGTGTGCACTGTGCTGGTGATGACCACCTAGCAGACGAAAGAACCCAGAGCATTTTATGGAACTCACCTAAGATCTTATGCATTTCCTCATGGCCAATCATGCGTGGGAAACACATGTCCACTGTGTTTTCTGAGGTCCAGGGTCAACGCAGCCGTCTACCAGGACGTTTTAGAGCACTTCAATGCTTCCTGCTGCTGACCAACTTTATGGAGATGCAGATTTCATTTTCCAACAGGACTTGGCACCTGCACACAGTGCCAAAGATACCAGTACCTGGTTTAAGGACCATGGTATCCCTGTTCTTAATTGGCCAGCAAACTCGCCTGACATTAGCCCCATAGAAAATCTATGGGGTATTGTGAAGAGGAAGATGCGATGCGCCAGACCCAACAATGCAGAAGAGCTGAAGGCCACTATCAGAGCAACCATGGGCTCTCATAACACCTGAGCAGTGCCACAGACTGATGGACTCCATGCCACGCCGCATTGCTGCAGTAATTCAGGCATAAGGAGCCCCAACTAAGTATTGAGTGCTGTACATGCTTATACTTTCCATGTTCATACTTTTCAGTTGGCCAACATTTTTAAAAAAAAACTTGTTTTGTATTGGTCTTAAGTAATATTCTAATTTTCTGAGATACTGAATTTGGGGTTTTCATTAGTTGTCAGTAATAATCATCAAAATTAAAAGCAATAAACACTTGAAATATATCAGTCTGTGTGGAATGAATGTATACATTATACAAGTTTCACTTTTTGAATGGAATTACTGAAATAAATCAACTTTTTGATGATATTCTAATTATATGACCAGCACCTGTATATCTTCTCTCTGCCTGCATCAACTTCTGTATGTATTCCCCCCCCTAGAGGGAGGTGTTGCTACAACCTGTAGCCTAAAGGAGGCCTTCATTTAAAATAAAATAAAATAAATAAAAATCAGCCATGTTTGGAGAGGAAGTAACAAATGTGAAAGAGTTTAAAACATTATGATAAATTAATAGATTATTATTCAACATTATGATGAATTCCATACAATGGATTGATTATGTTTTAAACAATAACAGGGTAGTCACTTCTGAGTAAAAAGCATTTGCAAACAAATAATACAGGTTGTTGAAACCGAAGTCAATTAGGATTTATTTTATTTACAAAACAAGTTTTCTTTATAGAGACATCATCATAATGATGCGCATATCATAAAAATAACTCCCAGCCCGGTCGCTGGACCCAAGTGACAAACAGTTAAGAAATTAGAGAGAGCCGCACGCTATTTTAATTTACAAAAAAAGTAATATATTCATTCATTCATAGCCATTCTATACAAGGTTCTTCACAAGGTTCTTCAATGTTCAGGACAGTAGAGTGCCTGTGCTCTGGTCAGGCCAAGCTGCTCCTCCTCCAGAGCCTGCTGGATGTGGACCGTCTGGCGGCTGACCAGGGAGGACAGCTCCAGCAGTGCTGAGAACTCCCTGAGGGGGAAGGACACCCTACGGTCAGAGGAGCTACCAGCACCAAAGTCACATCACAACAAGTCATTCATTTCATATCCTCCTCGTTTCTTTCACATTGCCTGTCCATAGTGTCAATTTACTTAGATTCCATTCACAAATGAATCGTCAAGCGCTGGTTTCCTAGACTGTCTAGTCCTAGATTAAAACACAATGAAGATTCATTCTTTCTGTTGAAAGTACAGTCAGAGAACTAGGCTTAGTCTGCAACATTTGCAAAGTAAAGACTAAACACATACCCTTCATTTGAATGCCAAAAAATCATTAAAGTTAGATTTAATGAGATTCACTAACCAGGAGTCAATTGTTTGTCACCAGTCACATCAACAGACTAACTTAAGCAGTGACAAAACGAATGTATGCATGTCTATCTGTGACGAAAAAAGTTTCCAAAAAGAGAAATAAAGCATTCATTCATTCATTTCTACTGATACACTGTGGTCATACCCTGAGAGCTGCTCACTGATGTCCTGGGCAGCAGTCTTCACTCCCCTCAGGCACTCAGCAGACGTGGCGTTGCCATGCAGAGCTCCTCCCAGGGTGCACTGCTGTAACACTTCCTCACTCTCCTTCAGGCTCGCCTCCGCTTTACCTGAGAGGGCGAGAAGAACCGTGGGTTTCATCACGGGCATGGTCACCAGGAATGACCACAAACACTGTAGACAATCGCCTTTTTTACGTGTAGAAAACTTCACCCTCTTCAGGATTCCATTTCACTCTTGTTTTTTTCTTTATCAAATGCTCTGAACTCTGTATGCTGTATTGACTGAAGGGAATACAGTTAAACCAACCCAGAAATCTGCTGCATTGACTGAAGGAAATAAACTTAAACCAACCCAGGAATTCTCTTCTGTCCCCCTCAATGTGGAGGTTCTTGACAGGCAGCTCATGGCGGGTGGTGTCCACTGCTGTGCCAAAGGATTTGTATTCTTCTGTGAAGCGCTGGGCAGCTGCAGCCACAGGAGTCAATGCTGCGATCTGAGGACAATAGAGCACACACATATTCCTCATCAAAGCCTGGAGCTGATGACAGACTTGGATGTTTCAATAAACCTTTTCAATGCCACTTTAAAAATCACAAATCATTCATTTAGTATCAGTTGAAGATACAACAAAAAAAAAGACGATAACATAATTGTTCAACACAAGTTGTTGACATTAAGTCAAATCAAAATGCCATGGGAGAGAAATCAAACGGCTCAGAAACGGGCCTCTGACCTGCAAATCCAGCAAGTCGTTCATCTGCTTGCGCTTTTCCAGAAGAAGATACTGGCGCTTCTTCTCATGGACCTGCTTGCGTAGCTTCTCCTCTTTCTCCGTCATTGCTAGGATACGCCCCTCCGCTTCTGCCTTCAACTTCTCTGTGTTACTCTCCATCTGATTTCAAACACCAGTCCATCATGATAAGAGTCCTGAAGATAATAACATCTACTGCGATAATAATAATATATTGTAGTGCCGAGAGACGGGAGTCGGAGGCGGCTTATCAAATGTCACAGCTAGACGTTTATTAACAGACATGAACCAGTTGTTACCACACACTTAAAACAGGAACTAAAACCGAGTACCACCCACTTAACCCTCCGTACGGAACAATACTCCCAACTATTAGTTCCGGGGGTGAATTATGTTAACCCACCACAATATGCCATTTAGCTGTGAGTGCATACATTTCAGTATATATGGGATTCCCAGTGGGAATCAAAGCCCCAAGCTAAGCGTTGTTAGTGCCATGCTCTACCAACTGAGCCACAGTGGACCGTCATGTTAAACTGAAGTTAAAACACAACGAGATTGCTAAGCTAACACCGCTAATGCGGAAGTCCCTCCTGTGTCTCAGAAGACAGACAGAGAGAGAGACGTGCAGCCACCCAGGATCGAGCCCCGCGTGGAGTCATTGTCCATCATTTCTTGTCAATTTCAATAAAGACAGACACACACAGACACACACAGACAACGACAGGTCATTCTAGAGGAAGAGAGAAATGGGATAATAGGATTCTATTCTCTGACAGCCAATGTCCGCGATTCCACACTGGCCAGTAGATGTCGAGATTTTTTTTTTTTATATGTTTGTATGACTGGCTCGTTAGCTCAGTGTGTAAGTCTGCCGCAAGGTAGACTTTGTAGTCCTGGGTTCGAATCCCAGGCGGGCAGGTCAATTTGCACTTTTCAATGTGAAGGACAAACAGGAAGGGAAAAAAAAAAGGCATGCGCAGCGGCAAATAATTCCTGGGCTCAGTCCAGAGAGAGAGAGAGAGAGGAATTTTCCCTTTTGAAAATATATTTTTGAAAAATCCCGCCTCAAAATATTTTTTTTTTTTTTTTTTTTTTCTTCTTCTTCTGTGTCAGTGCGTCTACCGGCCCGAGTCTCTATGGGGGAATGCAATGACCGTTTTGGACACCAAACACACCAAAGAACATCTACTCTTCGAGGCGAATCCAGTCAGACCATTATCAGACCTGCTGGACGTGTCTGTGCGCGTGTGTGACTGGATGTCTACATTCAATGTGTCTCACCGTGTGACTGGATGTGTGTGTATATATGTGTTAATGAGCTGTATGAGTGTGTGTGGATGTGTGTGTATGAGTGTGGATGTGTGTGTATGAGTATGTGTATATGTGGATGTGTGTATGAGTATGTGTGTGGATGTGTGAGTATGTGTATATGTGTGTGGATGTGTGTGTATGAGTATGTGTGTGGATGTATGAGTATGTGGATATGAGTATGTGTGTATGTGTGGATGTGTGTGTATGAGTATGTATGTGTATGTTTATGTATGTTAATGAGCTGTATGTTAATGAGCTGTATGTTAATTAGCTGTATGTTAATTAGCTGTGTGTGTGTATGTTAATGAGCTGTATGTTAATGAGCTGTATGTTAATGAGCTTCATGCTAATGTCTCTGTGTGTATACGTGTGTCTGTGTATATGTTTATGAGCTGCATGCTAATGAGCTTCATGCTAATGAGCTGTATGCTAATGAGCTGTATGTTAATGAGCTGTATGTTAATGAGCTGTATGTTAATGAGCTGTATGTTAATTAGCTGTGTGTGTCTCTGTGTGTGTATACGTGTGTCTGTGTGTGTATGTTAATGAGCTGTATGTTAATGAGCTGTATGTTAATGAAATTCGTGCTAATGAGCTGTATGTTAATGAGCTGTATGTTAATGAGCTGTATGTTAATTAGCTGTATGTTAATTAGCTTCATGTTAATGAGCTTCATGCTAATGAGTGGGCGGAGCTTAAGTCAAAGTGGGCGGAGCTTAAATCAAAGTGGGAGGAGCTTAAGTCAAAGTGGGCGGAGCTTAAATCAAAGTGGGAGGAGCGTAAGTCAAAGTGGGCGGAGCTTAAATCAAAGTGTGAGGAGCTTAAGTCAAAGTGGGAGGAGCTTAAGTCAAAGTGGACGGAGCTTAAGTCAAAGTGGGCGGAGCTTAAATCAAAGTGGGAGGAGCTTAAGTCAGAGTGGGCGGAGCTTAAGTCAGAGTGGGTGGAGCTTAAGTCAAAGTGGGAGGAGCTTAAGTCAAAGTGGGCGGAGCTTAAGTCAAAGTGGGCGGAGCTTAAATCAAAGTGGGAGGAGCTTAAGTCAGAGTGGGCGGAGCTTAAGTCAGAGTGGGCTGAGCTTAAGTCAAAGTGGGAGGAGCTTAAATCAAAGTGGGAGGAGCTTAAATCAAAGTGGGAGGAGCTTAAGTCAAAGTGGGAGGAGCTTAAGTCAAAGTGGGAGGAGCTTAAATCAAAGTGGGAGGAGCTTAAATCAAAGTGGGAGCCGCTTAAGTCAAAGTGGGAGGAGCTTAAGTCAAAGTGGGAGGAGCTTAAGTCAAAGTGGGAGGAGCTTAAGTCAAAGTGGGCGGAGCTTAAGTCAAAGTGGGAGGAGCTTAAATCAAAGTGGGAGGGGCTTAATTGATTAATTCAAATTGTGGGCGGAGCTTGTGTCAAAGTGGGCGGAGCTTGTGTCAAAGTGGGCGGAGCTTAAGTGGGAGTGGGAGTGGCTTAGACATTTAGTGGGCGGAGCTTGTGTCAAAGTGGGAGTGGCTTAATTGATTAATTCCAATTTTCTTTCATTTGCCAACAAACGACCTACCTAGACTGTACGCAGTTGCACCCTAGGATGAAAGCCTAGGATGAAAAACAGAAATCGGTGCCAGAAAGTCCCAGTCACCCAAAAATCGGCACGATGAAGCGTCACAGGGGTCCGGTCGCGTGCCCCGAGTTTCGAGGCGCTAGCTCAAACGGTCGCTCCGTGGCGCCCCCTTTAATTACGGATTTCGCACTTACGTCAAAGCTCCCCGTTTGGGCCACGAATGGCCGATCAAGCCGAAACTCTGGGTAAACACTTGTCTCACCAAGATGTTCGACATATGTGAAAACCAGACCTCTAGCTCACAGCTAGGAGGGGAGTTATGAATTCTCTGCACTTACGAATGGCCGATCAAGCCGAAACGTTCAGTAAACACTTGTCTCACCAAGATGTTCCACATATGTGAAAACCAGACCTCTAGCTCACTCAGGAGGGGAGTTATAAGTAATGAGCTTAAGTCAAAGTGGGCGGAGCTTAAATCAAAGTGGGCGGAGCTTAAATCAAAGCGGGAGGAGCTTAAATCAAAGTGGGAGGAGCTTAAGTCAAAGTGGGCGGAGCTTAAGTCAAAGTGGGCGGAGCTTAAGTCAAAGTGGGCGGAACTTAAGTCAAAGTGGGCGGAGCTTAAATCAAAGTGGGAGGAGCTTAAGTCAAAGTGGGCGGAGCTTAAATCAAAGTGGGATGAGCTTAAGTCAAAGTGGGCGGAGCTTAAATCAAAATGGGAGGAGCTTAAGTCAAAATGGGAGGAGCTTAAGTCAAAGTGGGAGGAGCTTAAATCAAAGTGGGAGGAGCTTAAGTCAAAGTGGGAGGAGCTTAAGTCAAAGTGGGCGGAGCTTAAGTCAAAGTGGGAGGAGCTTAAATCAAAGTGGGAGGAGCTTAAATCAAAGTGGGAGGAGCTTAAGTCAAAGTGGGCGGAGCTTAAATCAAAGTGGGAGGAGCTTAAGTCAAAGTGGGCGGAGCTTAAATCAAAGTGGGAGGAGCTTAAATCAAAGTGGGAGGAGCTTAAGTCAAAGTGGGCGGAGCTTAAATCAAAGTGGGAGGAGCTTAAGTCAAAGTGGGCGGAGCTTAAATCAAAGTGGGAGGAGCTTAAATCAAAGTGGGAGGAGCTTAAGTCAAAGTGGGCGGAGTTTAAATCAAAGTGGGAGGAGCTTAAATCAAAGTGGGAGGAGCTTAAGTCAAAGTGGGCGGAGCTTAAATCAAAGCGGGAGGAGCTTGAGTCAAAGTGGGCGGAGCTTAAATCAAAGTGGGAGGAGCTTAAGGCAAAGTGGGCGGAGCTTAAGTCAAAGTGGGAGGAGCTTAAGTCAAAATGGGAGGAGCTTAAGTCAAAGTGGGAGGAGCTTAAGTCAAAGTGGGAGGAGCTTAAGGCAAAGTGGGCGGAGCTTAAATCAAAGTGGGAGGAGCTTAAGTCAAAGTGGGCGGAGCTTAAATCAAAGTGGGAGGAGCTTAAATCAAAGTGGGAGGAGCTTAAATCAAAGTGGGAGGAGCTTAAGTCAAAGTGGGCGGAGTTTAAATCAAAGTGGGAGGAGCTTAAATCAAAGTGGGAGGAGCTTAAGTCAAAGTGGGCGGAGCTTAAATCAAAGCGGGAGGAGCTTGAGTCTAAGTGGGCGGAGCTTAAATCAAAGTGGGAGGAGCTTAAGGCAAAGTGGGCGGAGCTTAAGTCAAAGTGGGAGGAGCTTAAGTCAAAGTGGGCGGAGCTTAAATCAAAGTGGGAGGAGCTTAAGTCAAAGTGGGAGGAGCTTAAGGCAAAGTGGGCGGAGCTTAAGTCAAAGTGGGAGGAGCTTAAGTCAAAGTGGGCGGAGCTTAAATCAAAGTGGGAGGAGCTTAAGTCAAAGTGGGAGGAGCTTAAGTCAAAGTGGGCGGAGCTTAAATCAAAGTGGGAGGAGCGCACGTGTGTGTGCGCGTGTGCGCGTGCGTGTGTGTGCGCGTACGTGCGCGCGTGTGTGTGCGTGCGCGCGTGTGTGTGTGCGTGCGCGCGTGTGTGTGTGCGCGCGCGTGTGTGTGTGTTTGCGCGTGTGTGCGTGTGTGTGCGTGCGCGCGTGTGTGTACGTGTGCGCGTGCACACGTACGTACGTGCGCGTGTGTGTACGTGCGCGTGCGTGTGTGCGTGCGCGCGTGTGCGTGTGTGTGCGCGCGTGCGCGTGCGCGTGCGTGCGCGCGTGTGCGTGAGCGTGCGTGCGCGTGTGTGTGCGCGTGTGTGTGGTTGTTGTGCCCACTTTGACTTAAGCTCCGCCCACTTTTACACAAGCTCCGCCCACTTTGACTTAAGTGTGCGCGTGTGTGTGCGTGCGCGCGTGTGTGTGCGTGTGCGCGCGCGTACGTGCGCGCGTGTGTACGTGCGCGCGTGCGCGTGCGCGTGCGCGTGCGCGTGTGCGCACGTGTGCGTGTGTGCGTGTGTGTGTGTGTTTGCGCGTGTGCGCGCGCGTACGTGCGTGCCTGAGCGTGCGTGTGCGTGTGTGTGTTTGCGCGTGCGTGCGCGTGTGCGTGCGCGTGTGCGCGTACGTGCGCGTGTGTATGCATGTGCGCGTGTGTGTGCGCGCGTGTGTGCGCGTGCGTGTGTGTGTGCGTGCGTGTGTGTGCGTGTTTGCGCGTGTGTGTGCGCGCGTGTGCGCGTGTGTGTTTGTGCGTGTGCGCGTGCGTGCGCGTACGTGCGCGTGTGTGTTTGCGCGTGTGTGTGCGTGCGCGGGTGTGTGCGTGTGCGTGTGTGTTTGCGCGTGTGTGCGTGCGCGTGCGTGTACGCGTGCGCGCGTACGTGCGCGCGTGTGTGTACGTGCGCGCGTGTGTGTGTACGTGCTCGCGCGTACGTGCGCGCGTGTGTGTACGTGTGCGTGTGTGTGTGCGTGCGCGCGTGTGTGTGCGTGCGCGCGTGTGTGTGTGCGCGTGTGTGCGTGCACGTGCGTGTGTGTGCGCGTGCGCGCGCGTGAGCATGCGTGTATGTGCGTGCGTTTGCGTGCGTGTGCGTGCGTGCGCGCGTTTGTGTGTTTGCGCGTGCGCGCGCGTGCGTGTGTGTACGTGTGCGTGTGTGTGTGCGTGCGTGCGTGCGTGTGTGTGCGTGCGTACGTGCGCGCGCGTGTGTGCGTGTGTGAGTGTGCGCGCGTGCATGTGTGTGTGTTTGCGCGTGTGCGCGTGTGTGTGCGCGCGCGTGTGTGTGTTTGCGCGCGCGCGCGTACGTGCGCGTGTGTGCGCGTGTGTGTGTGCGTGTGTGTGTGCGCGTGTGTGTGCGTGCGCGCGTACGTGCGCGCGTGTGTGTACGTGTGCGTGTGTGTGTGCGTGCGCGCGTGTGTGTGTGCGCGCGTGTGTGTATGTGCGCGTGTGCACGTGTGCGTGTGTGCGTGCGCGTGCGTGCGCGCGTGCGCGTGCGCGTGTGTGCGTGCGTGTGTGTGTTTGCGCGTGTGCACTGTGCTGGTGATGACCACCTAGCAGACGAAAGAACCCAGAGCATTTTATGGAACTCACCTAAGATCTTATGCATTTCCTCATGGCCAATCATGCGTGGGAAACACATGTCCACTGTGTTTTCTGAGGTCCAGGGTCAACGCAGCCGTCTACCAGGACGTTTTAGAGCACTTCAATGCTTCCTGCTGCTGACCAACTTTATGGAGATGCAGATTTCATTTTCCAACAGGACTTGGCACCTGCACACAGTGCCAAAGATACCAGTACCTGGTTTAAGGACCATGGTATCCCTGTTCTTAATTGGCCAGCAAACTCGCCTGACATTAGCCCCATAGAAAATCTATGGGGTATTGTGAAGAGGAAGATGCGATGCGCCAGACCCAACAATGCAGAAGAGCTGAAGGCCACTATCAGAGCAACCATGGGCTCTCATAACACCTGAGCAGTGCCACAGACTGATGGACTCCATGCCACGCCGCATTGCTGCAGTAATTCAGGCATAAGGAGCCCCAACTAAGTATTGAGTGCTGTACATGCTTATACTTTCCATGTTCATACTTTTCAGTTGGCCAACATTTTTAAAAAAAAACTTGTTTTGTATTGGTCTTAAGTAATATTCTAATTTTCTGAGATACTGAATTTGGGGTTTTCATTAGTTGTCAGTAATAATCATCAAAATTAAAAGCAATAAACACTTGAAATATATCAGTCTGTGTGGAATGAATGTATACATTATACAAGTTTCACTTTTTGAATGGAATTACTGAAATAAATCAACTTTTTGATGATATTCTAATTATATGACCAGCACCTGTATATCTTCTCTCTGCCTGCATCAACTTCTGTATGTATTCCCCCCCCTAGAGGGAGGTGTTGCTACAACCTGTAGCCTAAAGGAGGCCTTCATTTAAAATAAAATAAAATAAAATAAATAAAAATCAGCCATGTTTGGAGAGGAAGTAACACATGTGAAAGAGTTTAAAACATTATGATAAATTAATAGATTATTATTCAACATTATGATGAATTCCATACAATGGATTGATTATGTTTTAAACAATAACAGGGTAGTAACTTCTGAGTAAAAAGCATTTGCAAACAAATAATACAGGTTGTTGAAACCGAAGTCAATTAGGATTTATTTTATTTACAAAACAAGTTTTCTTTATAGAGACATCATCATAATGATGCGCATATCATAAAAATAACTCCCAGCCCGGTCGCTGGACCCAAGTGACAAACAGTTAAGAAATTAGAGAGAGCCGCACGCTATTTTAATTTACAAAAAAAGTAATATATTCATTAATTCATAGCCATTCTATACAAGGTTCTTCACAAGGTTCTTCAATGTTCAGGACAGTAGAGTGCCTGTGCTCTGGTCAGGCCAAGCTGCTCCTCCTCCAGAGACTGCTGGACGTGGACCGTCTGGCGGCTGACCAGGGAGGACAGCTCCAGCAGTGCTGAGAACTCCCTGAGGGGGAAGGACACCCTACGGTCAGAGGAGCTACCAGCACCAAAGTCACATCACAACAAGTCATTCATTTCATATCCTCCTCGTTTCTTTCACATTGCCTGTCCATAGTGTCAATTTACTTAGATTCCATTCACAAATGAATCGTCAAGCGCTGGTTTCCTAGACTGTCTAGTCCTAGATTAAAACACAATGAAGATTAATTCTTTCTGTTGAAAGTATCAGTCAGAACTAGGCTTAGTCTGCAACATTTGCAAAGTAAAGACTAAACACATACCCTTCATTTGAATGCCAAAAAATCATTAAAGTTAGATTTAATGAGATTCACTAACCAGGAGTCAATTGTTTGTCACCAGTCACATCAACAGACTAACTTAAACAGTGACAAAACGAATGTATGCATGTCTATCTGTGACGAAAAAAGTTTCCAAAAAGAGAAATAAAGCATTCATTCATTCATTTCTACTGATACACTGTGGTCATACCCTGAGAGCTGCTCACTGATGTCCTGGGCAGCAGTCTTCACTCCCCTCAGGCACTCAGCAGACGTGGCGTTGCCATGCAGAGCTCCTCCCAGGGTGCACTGCTGTAACACTTCCTCACTCTCCTTCAGGCTCGCCTCCGCTTTACCTGAGAGGGCGAGAAGAACCGTGGGTTTCATCACGGGCATGGTCACCAGGAATGACCACAAACACTGTAGACAATCGCCTTTTTTACGTGTAGAAAACTTGACCCTCTTCAGGATTCCATTTCACTCTTGTCTTTTTCACTGTTTTTTGTTTTGTTTTTTTTCTTTATCAAATGCTCTGAACTCTGTATGCTGTATTGACTGAAGGGAATACAGTTAAACCAACCCAGAAATCTGCTGCATTGACTGAAGGAAATAAACTTAAACCAACCCAGGAATTCTCTTCTGTCCCCCTCAATGTGGAGGTTCTTGACAGGCAGCTCATGGCGGGTGGTGTCCACTGCTGTGCCAAAGGATTTGTATTCTTCTGTGAAGCGCTGGGCAGCTGCAGCCACAGGAGTCAATGCTGCGATCTGAGGACAATAGAGCACACACATATTCCTCATCAAAGCCTGGAGCTGATGACAGACTTGGATGTTTCAATAAACCTTTTCAATGCCACTTTAAAAATCACAAATCATTCATTTAGTATCAGTTGAAGATACAACAAAAAAAAAGACGATAACACAATTGTTCAACACAAGTTGTTGACATTAAGTCAAATCAAAATGCCATGGGAGAGAAATCAAACGGCTCAGAAACGGGCCTCTGACCTGCAAATCCAGCAAGTCGTTCATCTGCTTGCGCTTTTCCAGAAGAAGATACTGGCGCTTCTTCTCATGGACCTGCTTGCGTAGCTTCTCCTCTTTCTCCATCATTGCTAGGATACGCCCCTCCGCTTCTGCCTTCAACTTCTCTGTGTTACTCTCCATCTGATTTCAAACACCAGTCCATCATGATAAGAGTCCTGAAGATAATAACATCTACTGCGATAATAATAATATATTGTAGTGCCGAGAGACGGGAGTCGGAGGCGGCTTATCAAATGTCACAGCTAGACGTTTATTAACAGACATGAACCAGTTGTTACCACACACTTAAAACAGGAACTAAAACCGAGTACCACCCACTTAACCCTCCGTACGGAACAATACTCCCAACTATTAGTTCCGGGGGTGAATTATGTTAACCCACCACAATATGCCATTTAGCTGTGAGTGCATACATTTCAGTATATATGGGATTCCCAGTGGGAATCAAAGCCCCAAGCTAAGCGTTGTTAGTGCCATGCTCTACCAACTGAGCCACAGTGGACCGTCATGTTAAACTGAAGTTAAAACACAACGAGATTGCTAAGCTAACACCGCTAATGCGGAAGTCCCTCCTGTGTCTCAGAAGACAGACAGAGAGAGAGACGTGCAGCCACCCAGGATCGAGCCCCGCGTGGAGTCATTGTCCATCATTTCTTGTCAATTTCAATAAAGACAGACACACACAGACACACACAGACAACGACAGGTCATTCTAGAGGAAGAGAGAAATGGGATAATAGGATTCTATTCTCTGACAGCCAATGTCCGCGATTCCACACTGGCCAGTAGATGTCGAGATTTTTTTTTTTTATATGTTTGTATGACTGGCTCGTTAGCTCAGTGTGTAAGTCTGCCGCAAGGTAGACTTTGTAGTCCTGGGTTCGAATCCCAGGCGGGCAGGTCAATTTGCACTTTTCAATGTGAAGGACAAACAGGAAGGAAAAAAAAAAAGGCATGCGCAGCGGCAAATAATTCCTGGGCTCAGTCCAGAGAGAGAGAGAGAGAGAGGAATTTTCCCTTTTGAAAATATATTTTTGGAAAATCCCGCCTCAAAATATTTTTTTTTTTTTTTTCTTCTTCTTCTTCTGTGTCAGTGCGTCTACCGGCCCGAGTCTCTATGGGGGAATGCAATGACCGTTTTGGACACCAAACACACCAAAGAACATCTACTCTTCGAGGCGAATCCAGTCAGATCATTATCAGACCTGCTGGACGTGTCTGTGCGCGTGTGTGACTGGATGTCTACATTCAATGTGTCTCACCGTGTGACTGGATGTGTGTGTATATATGTGTTAATGAGCTGTATGAGTGTGTGTGGATGTGTGTGTATGAGTGTGGATGTGTGTGTATGTGTATATGTGGATGTGTGTATGAGTATGTGTGTGGATGTGTGAGTATGTGTATATGTGTGTGGATGTGTGTGTATGAGTATGTGTGTGGATGTATGAGTATGTGGATATGAGTATGTGTGGATGTGTGTGTATGAGTATGTATGTGTATGTTTATGTATGTTAATGAGCTGTATGTTAATGAGCTGTATGTTAATGAGCTGTATGTTAATTAGCTGTGTGTGCGTATACGTGTGTGTGTATGTTAATGAGCTGTATGTTAATGAGCTGTATGTTAATGAGCTTCATGCTAATGTCTCTGTGTGTATACGTGTGTCTGTGTATATGTTTATGAGCTGCATGCTAATGAGCTTCATGCTAATGAGCTGTATGCTAATGAGCTGTATGTTAATGAGCTGTATGTTAATGAGCTGTATGTTAATTAGCTGTGTGTGTCTCTGTGTGTGTATACGTGTGTCTGTGTGTGTATGTTAATGAGCTGTATGTTAATGAGCTGTATGTTAATGAAATTCGTGCTAATGAGCTGTATGTTAATTAGCTGTATGTTAATTAGCTTCATGTTAATGAGCTTCATGCTAATGAGTGGGCGGAGCTTAAGTCAAAGTGGGCGGAGCTTAAATCAAAGTGGGAGGAGCTTAAGTCAAAGTGGGCGGAGCTTAAGTCAAAGTGGGCGGAGCTTAAATCAAAGTGGGAGGAGCGTAAGTCAAAGTGGGCGGAGCTTAAATCAAAGTGTGAGGAGCTTAAGTCAAAGTGGGAGGAGCTTAAGTCAAAGTGGACGGAGCTTAAGTCAAAGTGGGCGGAGCTTAAATCAAAGTGGGAGGAGCTTAAGTCAGAGTGGGCGGAGCTTAAGTCAGAGTGGGTGGAGCTTAAGTCAAAGTGGGAGGAGCTTAAGTCAAAGTGGGCGGAGCTTAAGTCAAAGTGGGCGGAGCTTAAATCAAAGTGGGAGGAGCTTAAGTCAGAGTGGGCGGAGCTTAAGTCAGAGTGTGCTGAGCTTAAGTCAAAGTGGGAGGAGCTTAAATCAAAGTGGGAGGAGCTTAAATCAAAGTGGGAGGAGCTTAAGTCAAAGTGGGAGGAGCTTAAGTCAAAGTGGGAGGAGCTTAAATCAAAGTGGGAGGAGCTTAAATCAAAGTGGGAGCCGCTTAAGTCAAAGTGGGAGGAGCTTAAGTCAAAGTGGGAGGAGCTTAAGTCAAAGTGGGAGGAGCTTAAGTCAAAGTGGGCGGAGCTTAAGTCAAAGTGGGAGGAGCTTAAATCAAAGTGGGAGGGGCTTAATTGATTAATTCAAATTGTGGGCGGAGCTTGTGTCAAAGTGGGCGGAGCTTGTGTCAAAGTGGGCGGAGCTTAAGTGGGAGTGGGAGTGGCTTAGACATTTAGTGGGCGGAGCTTGTGTCAAAGTGGGAGTGGCTTAATTGATTAATTCCAATTTTCTTTCATTTGCCAACAAACGACCTACCTAGACTATACGCAGTTGCACCCTAGGATGAAAGCCTAGGATGAAAAACAGAAATCGGTGCCAGAAAGTCCCAGTCACCCAAAAATCGGCACGATGAAGCGTCACAGGGGTCCGGTCGCGTGCCCCGAGTTTCGAGGCGCTAGCTCAAACGGTCGCTCCGTGGCGCCCCCTTTAATTACGGATTTCGCACTTACGTCAAAGCTCCCCGTTTGGGCCACGAATGGCCGATCAAGCCGAAACTCTGGGTAAACACTTGTCTCACCAAGATGTTCGACATATGTGAAAACCAGACCTCTAGCTCACAGCTAGGAGGGGAGTTATGAATTCTCTGCACTTACGAATGGCCGATCAAGCCGAAACGTTCAGTAAACACTTGTCTCACCAAGATGTTCCACATATGTGAAAACCAGACCTCTAGCTCACTCAGGAGGGGAGTTATAAGTAATGAGCTTAAGTCAAAGTGGGCGGAGCTTAAATCAAAGTGGGCGGAGCTTAAATCAAAGCGGGAGGAGCTTAAATCAAAGTGGGAGGAGCTTAAGTCAAAGTGGGCGGAGCTTAAGTCAAAGTGGGCGGAGCTTAAGTCAAAGTGGGCGGAGCTTAAGTCAAAGTGGGCAGAGCTTAAGTCAAAGTGGGAGGAGCTTAAGTCAAAGTGGGCGGAGCTTAAGTCAAAGTGGGCGGAGCTTAAGTCAAAGTGGGAGGAGCTTAAGTCAAAGTGGGAGGAGCTTAAGTCAAAGTGGGAGGAGCTTAAGTCAAAGTGGGCGGAGCTTAAGTCAAAGTGGGCGGAACTTAAGTCAAAGTGGGCGGAGCTTAAATCAAAGTGGGAGGAGCTTAAGTCAAAGTGGGCGGAGCTTAAATCAAAGTGGGATGAGCTTAAGTCAAAGTGGGCGGAGCTTAAATCAAAGTGGGAGGAGCTTAAGTCAAAATGGGAGGAGCTTAAATCAAAGTGGGAGGAGCTTAAGTCAAAGTGGGAGGAGCTTAAGTCAAAGTGGGCGGAGCTTAAGTCAAAGTGGGCGGAGCTTAAATCAAAGTGGGAGGAGCTTAAATCAAAGTGGGAGGAGTTTAAATCAAAGTGGGCGGAGCTTAAATCAAAGTGGGAGGAGCTTAAATCAAAGTGGGCGGAGCTTAAATCAAAGTGGGAGGAGCTTAAATCAAAGTGGGAGGAGCTTAAATCAAAGTGGGAGGAGCTTAAGTCAAAGTGGGCGGAGTTTAAATCAAAGTGGGAGGAGCTTAAATCAAAGTGGGAGGAGCTTAAGTCAAAGTGGGCGGAGCTTAAATCAAAGCGGGAGGAGCTTGAGTCTAAGTGGGCGGAGCTTAAATCAAAGTGGGAGGAGCTTAAATCAAAGTGGGAGGAGCTTAAGTCAAAGTGGGAGGAGCTTAAATCAAAGTGGGAGGAGCTTAAGTCAAAGTGGGCGGAGCTTAAATCAAAGCGGGAGGAGCTTGAGTCTAAGTGGGCGGAGCTTAAATCAAAGTGGGAGGAGCTTAAATCAAAGTGGGAGGAGCTTAAATCAAAGTGGGAGGAGCTTAAGTCAAAGTGGGCGGAGTTTAAATCAAAGTGGGAGGAGCTTAAATCAAAGTGGGGGGAGCTTAAGTCAAAGTGGGCGGAGCTTAAATCAAAGCGGGAGGAGCTTGAGTCTAAGTGGGCGGAGCTTAAATCAAAGTGGGAGGAGCTTAAATCAAAGTGGGAGGAGCTTAAGTCAAAGTGGGAGGAGCTTAAATCAAAGTGGGAGGAGCTTAAGTCAAAGTGGGCGGAGCTTTAATCAAAGCGGGAGGAGCTTGAGTCTAAGTGGGCGGAGCTTAAATCAAAGTGGGAGGAGCTTAAGGCAAAGTGGGCGGAGCTTAAGTCAAAGTGGGAGGAGCTTAAGTCAAAGTGGGCGGAGCTTAAATCAAAGTGGGAGGAGCTTAAGTCAAAGTGGGCGGAGCTTAAATCAAAGTGGGAGGAGCGCACGTGTGTGTGCGCGTGTGCGCGTGCGTGTGTGTGCGCGTACGTGCGCGCGTGTGTGTGTGTTTGCGCGTGTGCGCGTGTGTGTGCGCGCGCGTGTGTGTGTTTGCGCGCGCGCGCGTACGTGCGCGTGTGTGCGCGTGTGTGTGCGCGCGTGTGTGTACGTGTGTGTGTGCGCGTGTGTGTGCGTGCGCGCGTACGTGCGCGCGTGTGTGTACGTGTGCGTGTGTGTGTGCGTGCGCGCGTGTGTGTGTGCGCGCGCGTGTGTGTATGTGCGCGTGTGCACGTGTGCGCGCGTGCGCGTGCGCGTGTGTGCGTGCGTGTGTTTGCGCGTGTGCACTGTGCTGGTGATGACCACCTAGCAGACGAAAGAACCCAGAGCATTTTATGGAACTCATCTAAGATCTTATGCATTTCCTCATGGCCAATCATGCGTGGGAAACACATGTCCACTGTGTTTTCTGAGGTCCAGGGTCAACGCAGCCGTCTACCAGGACGTTTTAGAGCACTTCAATGCTTCCTGCTGCTGACCAACTTTATGGAGATGCAGATTTCATTTTCCAACAGGACTTGGCACCTGCACACAGTGCCAAAGATACCAGTACCTGGTTTAAGGACCATGGTATCCCTGTTCTTAATTGGCCAGCAAACTCGCCTGACCTTAGCCCCATAGAAAATCTATGGGGTATTGTGAAGAGGAAGATGCGATGCGCCAGACCCAACAATGCAGAAGCGCTGAAGGCCACTATCAGAGCAACCATGGGCTCTCATAACACCTGAGCAGTGCCACAGACTGATGGACTCCATGCCACGCCGCATTGCTGCAGTAATTCAGGCATAAGGAGCCCCAACTAAGTATTGAGTGCTGTACATGCTTATACTTTCCATGTTCATACTTTTCAGTTGGCCAACATTTTTAAAAAAAAACTTGTTTTGTATTGGTCTTAAGTAATATTCTAATTTTCTGAGATACTGAATTTGGGGTTTTCATTAGTTGTCAGTAATAATCATCAAAATTAAAAGCAATAAACACTTGAAATATATCAGTCTGTGTGGAATGAATGTATACATTATACAAGTTTCACTTTTTGAATGGAATTACTGAAATAAATCAACTTTTTGATGATATTCTAATTATATGACCAGCACCTGTATATCTTCTCTCTGCCTGCATCAACTTCTGTATGTATTCCCCCCCCTAGAGGGAGGTGTTGCTACAACCTGTAGCCTAAAGGAGGCCTTCATTTAAAATAAAATAAAATAAAATAAATAAAAATCAGCCATGTTTGGAGAGGAAGTAACACATGTGAAAGAGTTTAAAACATTATGATAAATTAATAGATTATTATTCAACATTATGATGAATTCCATACAATGGATTGATTATGTTTTAAACAATAACAGGGTAGTAACTTCTGAGTAAAATGCATTTGCAAACAAATAATACAGGTTGTTGAAACCGAAGTCAATTAGGATTTATTTTATTTACAAAACAAGTTTTCTTTATAGAGACATCATCATAATGATGCGCATATCATAAAAATAACTCCCAGCCCGGTCGCTGGACCCAAGTGACAAACAGTTAAGAAATTAGAGAGAGCCGCACGCTATTTTAATTTACAAAAAAAGTAATATATTCATTAATTCATAGCCATTCTATACAAGGTTCTTCACAAGGTTCTTCAATGTTCAGGACAGTAGAGTGCCTGTGCTCTGGTCAGGCCAAGCTGCTCCTCCTCCAGAGACTGCTGGATGTGGACCGTCTGGCGGCTGACCAGGGAGGACAGCTCCAGCAGTGCTGAGAACTCCCTGAGGGGGAAGGACACCCTACGGTCAGAGGAGCTACCAGCACCAAAGTCACATCACAGTCAAGTCATTCATTTCATATCCTCCTCCTTTCTTTCACATTGCCTGTCCATAGTGTCAATTTACTTAGATTCCATTCACAAATGAATCGTCAAGCGCTGGTTTCCTAGACTGTCTAGTCCTAGATTAAAACACAATGAAGATTAATTCTTTCTGTTGAAAGTATCAGTCAGAACTAGGCTTAGTCTGCAACATTTGCAAAGTAGAGACTAAAAGGCTAAACACATACCCTTCATTTGAATGCCAAAAAAATCATCAAGTTAAAGTACAAGATTCACTAACCAGGACTCAATTGTTTGTTACCAGTCACATCAACAGACTAACTTAAGCAGTGACAAAACTAATGTATGCATGTCTATCTGTGACGAAAAAAGTTTCCAAAAAGAGAAATAAAGCATTCATTCATTTCTACTGATACTCTGTGGTCATACCCTGAGAGCTGCTCACTGATGTCCTGGGCAGCAGTCTTCACCCCCCTCAGGCACTCAGCAGACGTGGCGTTGCCATGCAGAGCTCCCAGGGTGCACTGCTGTAACACTTCCTCACTCTCCTTCAGGCTCGCCTCCGCTTTACCTGAGAGGGCGAGAAGAACCGTGGGTTTCATCACGGGCATGGTCACCAGGAATGACCACAAACACTGTAGACAATCGCCTTTTTACGTGTAGAAAACTTGACCCTCTTCAGGATTCCATTTCACTCTTGTCTTTTTCACTGTTTTTTGTTTTGTTTTTTTTCTTTAGCAAATGCTCTGAACTCTGTATGCTGTATTGACTGAAGGGAATACAGTTAAACCAACCCAGAAATCTGCTGCATTGACTGAAGGAAATAAACTTAAACCAACCCAGGAATTCTCTTCTGTCCCCCTCAATGTGGAGGTTCTTGACAGGCAGCTCATGGCGGGTGGTGTCCACTGCTGTGCCAAAGGATTTGTATTCTTCTGTGAAGCGCTGGGCAGCCGCAGCCACAGGAGTCAATGCTGCGATCTGAGGACAATAGAGCACACACATATTCCTCATCAAAGCCTGGAGCTGATGACAGACTTGGATGTTTCAATAAACCTTTTCAATGCCACTTTAAAAATCACAAATCATTCATTTAGTATCAGTTGAAGATACAACAAAAAAAAAGACGATAACATAATTGTTCAACACAAGTTGTTGACATTAAGTCAAATCAAAATGCCATGGGAGAGAAATCAAACGGCTCAGAAACGGGCCTCTGACCTGCAAATCCAGCAAGTCGTTCATCTGCTTGCGCTTTTCCAGAAGAAGATACTGGCGCTTCTTCTCATGGACCTGCTTGCGTAGCTTCTCCTCTTTCTCCGTCATTGCTAGGATACGCCCCTCCGCTTCTGCCTTCAACTTCTCTGTGTTACTCTCCATCTGATTTCAAACACCAGTCCATCGTGATAAGAGTCCTGAAGGTAATAACATCTACTGCGATAATAATATATATAATATATGCCATTTAGCTGTGAGTGCATACATTTCAGTATATATGGGATTCCCAGTGGGAATCAAACCCCCAAGCTAAGCGTTGTTAGTGCCATGCTCTACCAACTGAGCCACAGTGGACCACATGACGTCCCACTTGGCTGTCTTGAAAATAGACAAAACAATAATCGTTTTTTCCTCAAACCTTGGCTGTGATGTAGGTTAACAGGAATGTTTGCATTTCGACAATTCTCTTCTCATCTTCGCGGTTCCTCTGAGGTTCTCCTGCATTCTGTAACACTGTCTTCTCTGAAAAACAGGTAAAGGAAAGCATGGGACTGGGTGTTATTACCACTTCACATTCATCAATCACCTTCATGACCTGAATTAGAGTGAAATATACCTGTCTCCCTTGTAAAAGAGGTATTTTGTCCTATAATATAATAATATATGCCATTTGACACTTTTATCCAAAGTGACTTACATTGCAGTGAGTGCATATACATTTCTCGGAATATATGGTCCCAGCGGGAATCAAACCCACAACCTAAGCGTTGTCAGTGCCATGAAACGAAAATGCATGGGGTTTACCTCTAATGATTGAAAGATCAAAGTCTGGGCGCTTAACGTGGCCGTCTAAGATTGTGGATTGGAGCACACTTAGTCCCATTTGTGAAGTCTCAAGTAGGCTGGACATCATTGCTGAAAGATATACAGGGTTAAGTGAATGGCAGTACGCTCACAAACCAAACACCTTTTCATAATATTATGCCCACCATTGTCAACCTGGGGGGTATTCCATCAACGTCGCTAAAGGAAAATCTAGGACTTTGCTTTCGCGACGTTGATGGAATATCCCACAGGTCAATAAAGGTGGGCATAATATTATTATTAAAGTTGATGGAATACCCCCCTGGTGGGATCATAGCATGACATCAATGCCCAAAATATAGGAACATCAAATAAGCATAGTGTTTCTGTCTCTCTCACTTTCTGTTTACACACAATTTTTCTTATTATACACAATGCCTCAAAGAAAATATACTGCGGATAATAAAGTCATCATCTGATCTAATGGTAAACATAAACATGGTTATCGTCAGGGGTTATGGTATGGACAAACTTAAAAGGAAATCACTTATTCATGACGTACGAGTAAGAAGACTTTGAGGCGCCATTGAGCGTCTTGGGGGAGTGCCCATCCGTGGTTTAACCCCACCCGGCTTAGGTGAGGCTGGCCTTGGTGGCAACACATTGGTGGTCTCATTGGTCAGTGAGCTGCTCTGTGGATAGACAGAGGGATGCAACCGGATAGAATGTTGATATGTTAGAATCAATTCAATGCTTTGCGAGATTTGACTATAAATTCAGACAGTAGGCAATAGACTAGATTTGCAAATGCATTAGCCTATCTCAAAATGCAACATCTCCAAAGGGTTGTCCTTTCTCGTAACCAATGACAAAAACAAAAAGCATATATAGGCCTAGAGGTAATTAATGAGACATGTCATGAACTAAAACATCTTACCTTAGAAAGAGGTGCTTTTGCAGGCTGCATGTATCGAGACTTCACTGTTGTACTCCCAGCTGAGGACGAGGAGAACGTTATTTGCAGCATCAGAACTTTTGATGAATATGAATATGACAGTTTCATGAAACTTTAAAAGTGTATTTCACAACGGCAACGTTAGCTAGTTCAATGAAACGTACATTTGACTTTCTTTCTAGCTCCATTGTTATTGGGGTGGCTGTTGTCGCTCTCTTTAGAACTGCAAGAATTTGAACAAAAGTTAGGGAATTGTCATTACAACACTCCACACTGCACGGCAATACTTATTTGTAATTACTTCTGTCAGTTAACAACAAAAACATTAGCTGCGTTCGTAAATTCGCTCTGGAAATCTGATCAGCACTCATGCAATGCCTCTTGTCCAATCAAATTACTTGGTCCCTTTATGACGTTGAATCCAGTGTGCGCTCCGGCGCTCTCAGAGCGAATTAACGCAGCTAATGTTTTTATTAGCATTAGCACAGCATTAGCACAGCAGCCGATAGCTCCACTGGTAGCGGCTGCGTCTAGCCTGTTCACATAATTCTACTGCAGTACATACATATATCTTTGATCAAAAGCCAGTATCTAATGTGTAAATAATATAGTTAGGTACCTTCCCAAATCAGCAGGTGAAACTCTTCTTGACGCCATATTTCAAGTGACCCGCCCTGTACGGCGCCTTAACGGTCCGACTAGAAACAGACGGCAGACAATAAATAGTGCCGCTCATTTCTTTGGGCCCTAACTAATCACAGCATGTTTGGATAGCCAGAAGATGACAGATAATGTTTGTGACTTCGTGACATTTTTGTCAAAATATAGTTTTTTTTTTTTTTTACATAATCTGATTCATTAGGTGTTTATTAATGCCATTTTTTTTTTAAATGTTGACATTTTTTAGTTAGTAATTCACAAATTACAAAGGTTCCATCTCACAAAACATAATGGAATGTAAAAACGTTGACGCTCAATATCTCTGAACTGCCCTAAACGGAGATAGAACCTTCTCATTCTAAACGGAGATAGAACCTTATCATTCTAAACGGAGATAGAACCTTATCATTCAAAACGGAGATAGAACCTTATCATTCTAAGCTCACGAAATGTTGACGTTGTGCAAGTCATGTTTGTGACTTGCCTTTTTACCAAACGAAGAAAATAACCTTGAAGAAGTCTTATAAAATATGGAATAAAGATAGTCGTGAAAAAATTAGGACACCCTATTAAATATTTAGTTCTTTTTTAAGAAATATGGACAAGTTGTACTTTATTATCATTTATTTAACCAAAAATTAACATTGCCAAAAGATGCCAAATAGCCTACTACTGAGGAAAAATACGTACACATAGTATGGAGGACCAAGTCTTTATTAACAATAAATATATAGATAAATAAATAAATGAATACACACAGTAATATGGAAATAAAAAAGAATATAAAGAAATTTATTTTATTCCCTCATTCACACATTTCAGTATATTCTTTTCTGAGAGACACTACTGCGTTGCTTTCACCACGTCACGCACGGTATCAACCAATGAAAATGCGTAGGAGCGTGGACAACATGCAAGATACATTTACATTTATTTTTTTTGCATTAAGCAGACGCCTTATTCCAAAGCGACTTACAATCAATACATTTGAATACTAAGCATGTGAATCAGCAATCCACCATTCGTTGCAGGAAGAGTAATCTAGCTCGGGCCCGGGGCGCGAATTTGCGAAACCTAGGATGGTATGGGGAAGGCAGGGCAATACCGCTACCTGATTGGTTGGCGAAAAACATGTTTATTGACATGGGACAGCCATGGGGAAGAAGTTCGCCCCTGCGTATGCCAACATTTATATGGCTGATTGGGAGCGGACTGTCTTCCCCAAATGCCCGAAACTCCCAACACTGTATGTCCGTTATTTGGACGATATTTTTGGCATCTGGAGCCACACAAGGGAGGACTTCCAGGTTTTTATTAATGTGCTGAACACGCATCATCAGGCAATCACTGTAAAATTCAATATTCAACCTGAGAAAATCGAGTTTTTGGACACAGAGGTGTTTATTAAGAGAGGAGAGGGGGGTTATAGTCTGGGCACAAGAGTATATTTTAAACCCACAGATACCCATGAGCTGTTGCACAAGTCTAGCTATCACCCCAAACATACCTTTAGGGGAATAGTGAAATCGCAGCTTATCAGATTCAAGCGAATTTGCACAGCAGAGGAGGACGCGGAGTCAGCCACGAGGACCCTCTTCAAGGTCCTCAGATCGAGGGGTTATGGGAGAACTTTCCTCCGGACCATCAAAGCTGAGGTCCAGCAAAACTTCAGCAGGGGGGATAGACCTGCAAAAGAAGGGGACAATTGCAGGATAATTCCTTTTGTTTCCATGTTCTCCCCATCCTCGATGGAACTTAATAAAATGATTAAAAGTAATTTTAAAAGGACTCAAGATATCGTCGAACCGTTGGTGGGTTTTAAAATTATTGCAGCCTTTAGGGGGAATAAAAATATAAAAGATTTGCTAGTACATGCAGCATTAAAAAGCGATAAACAAAATAAACTTAAAAAAACATTTAAAAACACCAAAATACATTACGAACATATATACAGACAAAGGGGCTCCAATCTGGGTTTGGAGTCCTCAAACCTGGTATATGGAATAAAATGTGGGGTCTGTTCTAAATGGTACATTGGTGAAACTAAGAACAAACTTTGTACGAACATTTTAGAGATCATGGTAGGGAGAATCTCCTGATTGTAGGCCTGGAATCTGGAACCTGTTGGTCAAAAAGACAGAGAATGATGAGGGAAAGACACTGGATTAAAGAACTAAACACAATTTCACCCAGTGGTTTAAATGAAATATAAAAACTTACCTCTCATTTAATATGTACAGTCCAGTCCTGAAAAAAATCTGTAAAGGAAATAAACACTTACCTGCGATCCGATAGAACCTGAAAAAAGTTAAAAAATAAAATAAAAAATACAGTTAAAATGGGTGCTTACCTGGATACGTACTGAAATTCTGAAGCCGGAGATCCTTGGATTGTGGATGGTCGACGACATAATCTGAACAAAGATCTGAAAGTAGAGAAAAAAACTAAAAGATTAGTGTGCCCGTGCATTCTGCGAGCCTTCGGGCAAGCAGAGCCTTTTATTCCCCTAACTTAACCCTAACCCTAACCCTAACCTTAACCCTAACCCTAACCCTAACCTTAACCCTAACCCTAACCTTAACCTTAACCTTAACCCTAACCTTAACCCTAACCCTAACCTTAACCCTAACCCTAACCTTAACCCTAACTTAACCCTAACTTTTAAACTTGAACTCTAAACTTTAAACTAAACTTAAACTTTAACTTTAAACTTTAAGTTTAACTTTTCCTAACCCTAACCCTAACCCTAACCTTAACCCTAACCCTAACTTTTAAACTTGAACTCTAAACTTTAAACTAAACTTAAACTTTAACTTTAAACTTTAAGTTTAACTTTAAACTTTAAACTTGAACTCTGTATTTCAGCTGTCGCATTCCTTGTGTCAAGCCACTCTTGAACAAGAGACAGCGTCAGAAGCGTCTCGCCTGGGCTAAAGACAAAAAGGACTGGACTGCTGCTGAGTGGTCCAAAGTTATGTTCTCTGATGAAAGTACATTTTGCATTTCCTTTGGAAATCAAGGTCCCAGAGTCTGGAGGAAGAGAGGAGAGGCACAGAATCCACGTTGCTTGAAATCCAGTGTAAAGTTTCCACCGTCAGTGATGGTTTGGGGTGCCATGTCATCTGCTGGTGTTGGTCCACTGTGTTTTCTGAGGTCCAGGGTCAACGCAGCCGTCTACCAGGAAGTTTTAGAGCACTTCAATGCTTCCTGCTGCTGACCAACTTTATGGAGATGCAGATTTCATTTTCCAACAGGACTTGGCACCTGCACACAGTGCCAAAGATACCAGTACCTGGTTTAAGGACCATGGTATCCCTGTTCTTAATTGGCCAGCAAACTCGCCTGACCTTAGCCCCATAGAAAATCTATGGGGTATTGTGAAGAGGAAGATGCGATGCGCCAGACCCAACAATGCAGAAGAGCTGAAGGCCACTATCAGAGCAACCTGGGCTCTCATAACACCTGAGCAGTGCCACAGACTGATGGACTCCATGCCACGCCGCATTGCTGCAGTAATTCAGGCATAAGGAGCCCCAACTAAGTATTGAGTGCTGTACATGCTTATACTTTCCATGTTCATACTTTTCAGTTGGCCAGCATTTAAAAAAAAAAAAAAACTTGTTTTGTATTGGTCTTAAGTAATATTCTAATTTTCTGAGATACTGAATTTGGGGTTTTCATTAGTTGTCAGTAATAATCATCAAAATTAAAAGCAATAAACACTTGAAATATATCAGTCTGTGTGGAATGAATGTATACATTATACAAGTTTCACTTTTTGAATGGAATTACTGAAATAAATCAACTTTTTGATGATATTCTAATTATATGACCAGCACCTGTATATCTTCTCTCTGCCTGCATCAACTTCTGTATGTATTCCCCCCCCTAGAGGGAGGTGTTGCTACAACCTGTAGCCTAAAGGAGGCCTTCATTTAAAATAAAATAAAATAAAATAAATAAAAATCAGCCATGTTTGGAGAGGAAGTAACACATGTGAAAGAGTTTAAAACATTATGATAAATTAATAGATTATTATTCAACATTATGATGAATTCCATACAATGGATTGATTATGTTTTAAACAATAACAGGGTAGTAACTTCTGAGTAAAATGCATTTGCAAACAAATAATACAGGTTGTTGAAACCGAAGTCAATTAGGATTTATTTTATTTACAAAACAAGTTTTCTTTATAGAGACATCATCATAATGATGCGCATATCATAAAAATAACTCCCAGCCCGGTCGCTGGACCCAAGTGACAAACAGTTAAGAAATTAGAGAGAGCCGCACGCTATTTTAATTTACAAAAAAAGTAATATATTCATTAATTCATAGCCATTCTATACAAGGTTCTTCACAAGGTTCTTCAATGTTCAGGACAGTAGAGTGCCTGTGCTCTGGTCAGGCCAAGCTGCTCCTCCTCCAGAGACTGCTGGATGTGGACCGTCTGGCGGCTGACCAGGGAGGACAGCTCCAGCAGTGCTGAGAACTCCCTGAGGGGGAAGGACACCCTACGGTCAGAGGAGCTACCAGCACCAAAGTCACATCACAACAAGTCATTCATTTCATATCCTCCTCGTTTCTTTCACATTGCCTGTCCATAGTGTCAATTTACTTAGATTCCATTCACAAATGAATCGTCAAGCGCTGGTTTCCTAGACTGTCTAGTCCTAGATTAAAACACAATGAAGATTAATTCTTTCTGTTGAAAGTATCAGTCAGAACTAGGCTTAGTCTGCAACATTTGCAAAGTAAAGACTAAACACATACCCTTCATTTGAATGCCAAAAAATCATTAAAGTTAGATTTAATGAGATTCACTAACCAGGAGTCAATTGTTTGTCACCAGTCACATCAACAGACTAACTTAAACAGTGACAAAACGAATGTATGCATGTCTATCTGTGACGAAAAAAGTTTCCAAAAAGAGAAATAAAGCATTCATTCATTCATTTCTACTGATACTCTGTGGTCATACCCTGAGAGCTGCTCACTGATGTCCTGGGCAGCAGTCTTCACTCCCCTCAGGCACTCAGCAGACGTGGCGTTGCCATGCAGAGCTCCTCCCAGGGTGCACTGCTGTAACACTTCCTCACTCTCCTTCAGGCTCGCCTCCGCTTTACCTGAGAGGGCGAGAAGAACCGTGGGTTTCATCACGGGCATGGTCACCAGGAATGACCACAAACACTGTAGACAATCGCCTTTTTTACGTGTAGAAAACTTGACCCTCTTCAGGATTCCATTTCACTCTTGTTTTTTTCTTTATCAAATGCTCTGAACTCTGCTGTATTGACTGAAGGAAATAAACTTAAACCAACCCAGGAATTCTCTTCTGTCCCCCTCAATGTGGAGGTTCTTGACAGGCAGCTCATGGCGGGTGGTGTCCACTGCTGTGCCAAAGGATTTGTATTCTTCTGTGAAGCGCTGGGCAGCTGCAGCCACAGGAGTTAATGCTGCGATCTGAGGACAATAGAGCACACACATATTCCTCATCAAAGCCTGGAGCTGATGACAGATTTGGATGTTTCAATAAACCTTTTCAATGCCACTTTAAAAATCACAAATCATTCATTTAGTATCAGTTGAAGATACAACAAAAAAAAAGACGATAACACAATTGTTCAACACAAGTTGTTGACATTAAGTCAAATCAAAATGCCATGGGAGAGAAATCAAACGGCTCAGAAACAGGCCTCTGACCTGCAAATCCAGCAAGTCGTTCATCTGCTTGCGCTTTTCCAGAAGAAGATACTGGCGCTTCTTCTCATGGACCTGCTTGCGTAGCTTCTCTTCTTTCTCCATCATTGCTAGAATACGCCCCTCCGCTTCTGCCTTCAACTTCTCTGTGTTACTCTCCATCTGATTTCAAACACCAGTCCATCATGATAAGAGTCCTGAAGGTAATAACATCTACTGCGATAATAATAATATATTGTAGTGCCGAGAGACGGGAGTCGGAGGCGGCTTATCAAATGTCACAGCTAGACGTTTATTAACAGACATGAACCAGTTGTTACCACACACTTAAAACAGGAACTAAAACCGAGTACCACCCACTTAACCCTCCGTACGGAACAATACTCCCAACTATTAGTTCCGGGGGTGAATTATGTTAACCCACCACAATATGCCATTTAGCTGTGAGTGCATACATTTCAGTATATATGGGATTCCCAGTGGGAATCAAAGCCCCAAGCTAAGCGTTGTTAGTGCCATGCTCTACCAACTGAGCCACAGTGGACCGTCATGTTAAACTGAAGTTAAAACACAACGAGATTGCTAAGCTAACACCTGGAGGAAGTCCCTCCTGTGTCTCAGAAGACAGACAGAGAGAGAGACGTGCAGCCACCCAGGATCGAGCCCCGCGTGGAGTCATTGTCCATCATTTCTTGTCAATTTCAATAAAGACAGACACACACAGACACACACAGACAACGACAGGTCATTCTAGAGGAAGAGAGAAATGGGATAATAGGATTCTATTCTCTGACAGCCAATGTCCGCGATTCCACACTGGCCAGTAGATGTCGAGATTTTTTTTTTTTATATGTTTGTATGACTGGCTCGTTAGCTCAGTGTGTAAGTCTGCCGCAAGGTAGACTTTGTAGTCCTGGGTTCGAATCCCAGGCGGGCAGGTCAATTTGCACTTTTCAATGTGAAGGACAAACAGGAAGGGAAAAAAAAAAAGGCATGCGCAGCGGCAAATAATTCCTGGGCTCAGTCCAGAGAGAGAGAGAGAGAGAGGAATTTTCCCTTTTGAAAATATATTTTTGGAAAATCCCGCCTCAAAATATTTATTTTTTTTTTTTTTTTTTCTTCTTCTTCTTCTGTGTCAGTGCGTCTACCGGCCCGAGTCTCTATGGGGGAATGCAATGACCGTTTTGGACACCAAACACACCAAAGAACATCTACTCTTCGAGGCGAATCCAGTCAGACCATTATCAGACCTGCTGGACGTGTCTGTGCGCGTGTGTGACTGGATGTCTACATTCAATGTGTCTCACCGTGTGACTGGATGTGTGTGTATATATGTGTTAATGAGCTGTATGAGTGTGTGTGGATGTGTGTGTATGAGTGTGGATGTGTGTGTATGAGTATGTGTATATGTGGATGTGTGTATGAGTATGTGTGTGGATGTGTGAGTATGTGTATATGTGTGTGGATGTGTGTGTATGAGTATGTGTGTGGATGTATGAGTATGTGGATATGAGTATGTGTGTATGTGTGGATGTGTGTGTATGAGTATGTATGTGTATGTTTATGTATGTTAATGAGCTGTATGTTAATGAGCTGTATGTTAATGAGCTGTATGTTAATTAGCTGTGTGTGCGTATACGTGTGTGTATGTTAATGAGCTGTATGTTAATGAGCTGTATGTTAATGAGCTTCATGCTAATGTCTCTGTGTGTATACGTGTGTCTGTGTATATGTTTATGAGCTGCATGCTAATGAGCTTCATGCTAATGAGCTGTATGCTAATGAGCTGTATGTTAATGAGCTGTATGTTAATGAGCTGTATGTTAATGAGCTGTATGTTAATTAGCTGTGTGTGTATACGTGTGTCTGTGTGTGTATGTTAATGAGCTGTATGTTAATGAGCTGTATGTTAATGAGATTCGTGCTAATGAGCTGTATGTTAATGAGCTGTATGTTAATGAGCTGTATGTTAATTAGCTGTATGTTAATTAGCTTCATGTTAATGAGCTTCATGCTAATGAGTGGGCGGAGCTTAAGTCAAAGTGGGCGGAGCTTAAATCAAAGTGGGAGGAGCTTAAGTCAAAGTGGGCGGAGCTTAAATCAAAGTGGGAGGAGCGTAAGTCAAAGTGGGCGGAGCTTAAATCAAAGTGTGAGGAGCTTAAGTCAAAGTGGGAGGAGCTTAAGTCAAAGTGGACGGAGCTTAAGTCAAAGTGGGCGGAGCTTAAATCAAAGTGGGAGGAGCTTAAGTCAGAGTGGGCGGAGCTTAAGTCAGAGTGGGTGGAGCTTAAGTCAAAGTGGGAGGAGCTTAAGTCAAAGTGGGCGGAGCTTAAGTCAAAGTGGGCGGAGCTTAAATCAAAGTGGGAGGAGCTTAAGTCAGAGTGGGCGGAGCTTAAGTCAGAGTGGGCTGAGCTTAAGTCAAAGTGGGAGGAGCTTAAATCAAAGTGGGAGGAGCTTAAATCAAAGTGGGAGGAGCTTAAGTCAAAGTGGGAGGAGCTTAAGTCAAAGTGGGAGGAGCTTAAATCAAAGTGGGAGGAGCTTAAATCAAAGTGGGAGCCGCTTAAGTCAAAGTGGGAGGAGCTTAAGTCAAAGTGGGAGGAGCTTAAGTCAAAGTGGGAGGAGCTTAAGTCAAAGTGGGCGGAGCTTAAGTCAAAGTGGGAGGAGCTTAAATCAAAGTGGGAGGGGCTTAATTGATTAATTCAAATTGTGGGCGGAGCTTGTGTCAAAGTGGGCGGAGCTTGTGTCAAAGTGGGCGGAGCTTAAGTGGGAGTGGGAGTGGCTTAGACATTTAGTGGGCGGAGCTTGTGTCAAAGTGGGAGTGGCTTAATTGATTAATTCCAATTTTCTTTCATTTGCCAACAAACGACCTACCTAGACTGTACGCAGTTGCACCCTAGGATGAAAGCCTAGGATGAAAAACAGAAATCGGTGCCAGAAAGTCCCAGTCACCCAAAAATCGGCACGATGAAGCGTCACAGCGGTCCGGTCGCGTGCCCCGAGTTTCGAGGCGCTAGCTCAAACGGTCGCTCCGTGGCGCCCCCTTTAATTACGGATTTCGCACTTACGTCAAAGCTCCCCGTTTGGGCCACGAATGGCCGATCAAGCCGAAACTCTGGGTAAACACTTGTCTCACCAAGATGTTCGACATATGTGAAAACCAGACCTCTAGCTCACAGCTAGGAGGGGAGTTATGAATTCTCTGCACTTACGAATGGCCGATCAAGCCGAAACGTTCAGTAAACACTTGTCTCACCAAGATGTTCCACATATGTGAAAACCAGACCTCTAGCTCACTCAGGAGGGGAGTTATAAGTAATGAGCTTAAGTCAAAGTGGGCGGAGCTTAAATCAAAGTGGGCGGAGCTTAAATCAAAGCGGGAGGAGCTTAAATCAAAGTGGGAGGAGCTTAAGTCAAAGTGGGCGGAGCTTAAGTCAAAGTGGGCGGAGCTTAAGTCAAAGTGGGCGGAGCTTAAGTCAAAGTGGGCGGAGCTTAAGTCAAAGTGGGAGGAGCTTAAGTCAAAGTGGGAGGAGCTTAAGTCAAAGTGGGAGGAGCTTAAGTCAAAGTGGGCGGAGCTTAAGTCAAAGTGGGCGGAACTTAAGTCAAAGTGGGCGGAGCTTAAATCAAAGTGGGAGGAGCTTAAGTCAAAGTGGGCGGAGCTTAAATCAAAGTGGGATGAGCTTAAGTCAAAGTGGGCGGAGCTTAAATCAAAGTGGGAGGAGCTTAAGTCAAAATGGGAGGAGCTTAAGTCAAAGTGGGAGGAGCTTAAATCAAAGTGGGAGGAGCTTAAGTCAAAGTGGGAGGAGCTTAAGTCAAAGTGGGCGGAGCTTAAGTCAAAGTGGGCGGAGCTTAAATCAAAGTGGGAGGAGCTTAAATCAAAGTGGGAGGAGCTTAAGTCAAAGTGGGCGGAGCTTAAATCAAAGTGGGAGGAGCTTAAGTCAAAGTGGGCGGAGCTTAAATCAAAGTGGGAGGAGCTTAAATCAAAGTGGGAGGAGCTTAAATCAAAGTGGGAGGAGCTTAAGTCAAAGTGGGCGGAGCTTAAATCAAAGCGGGAGGAGCTTGAGTCTAAGTGGGCGGAGCTTAAATCAAAGTGGGAGGAGCTTAAGTCAAAGTGGGAGGAGCTTAAATCAAAGTGGGAGGAGCTTAAGGCAAAGTGGGAGGAGCTTAAGTCAAAGTGGGAGGAGCTTAAGTCAAAGTGGGCGGAGCTTAAATCAAAGTGGGAGGAGCTTAAGTCAAAGTGGGAGGAGCTTAAGTCAAAGTGGGAGGAGCTTAAATCAAAGTGGGAGGAGCTTAAGTCAAAGTGTGAGGAGCTTAAGTCAAAGTGGGCGGAGCTTAAATCAAAGTGGGAGGAGCTTAAATCAAAGTGGGAGGAGCTTAAGTCAAAGTGGGCGGAGCTTAAATCAAAGTGGGATGAGCTTAAGTCAAAGTGGGCGGAGCTTAAATCAAAGTGGGAGGAGCTTAAGTCAAAATGGGAGGAGCTTAAGTCAAAGTGGGAGGAGCTTAAATCAAAGTGGGAGGAGCTTAAGTCAAAGTGGGAGGAGCTTAAGTCAAAGTGGGCGGAGCTTAAGTCAAAGTGGGCGGAGCTTAAATCAAAGTGGGAGGAGCTTAAATCAAAGTGGGAGGAGCTTAAGTCAAAGTGGGCGGAGCTTAAATCAAAGTGGGAGGAGCTTAAGTCAAAGTGGGCGGAGCTTAAATCAAAGTGGGAGGAGCTTAAATCAAAGTGGGAGGAGCTTAAATCAAAGTGGGAGGAGCTTAAGTCAAAGTGGGCGGAGTTTAAATCAAAGTGGGAGGAGCTTAAATCAAAGTAGGAGGAGCTTAAGTCAAAGTGGGCGGAGCTTAAATCAAAGCGGGAGGAGCTTGAGTCTAAGTGGGCGGAGCTTAAATCAAAGTGGGAGGAGTTTAAGTCAAAGTGGGAGGAGCTTAAATCAAAGTGGGAGGAGCTTAAGGCAAAGTGGGAGGAGCTTAAGGCAAAGTGGGCGGAGCTTAAATCAAAGTGGGAGGAGCTTAAGTCAAAGTGGGAGGAGCTTAAGGCAAAGTGGGAGGAGCTTAAGTCAAAGTGGGAGGAGCTTAAGTCAAAGTGGGCGGAGCTTAAATCAAAGTGGGAGGAGCTTAAGTCAAAGTGGGAGGAGCTTAAGTCAAAGTGGGCGGAGCTTAAATCAAAGTGGGAGGAGCGCACGTGTGTGTGCGCGTGTGCGCGTGCGTGTGTGTGCGCGTACGTGCGCGCGTGTGTGTGCGTGCGCGCGTGTGTGTGTGCGCGCGCGTGTGTGTGTTTGCGCGTGTGTGCGTGTGTGTGCGTGCGCGCGTGTGTGTACGTGTGCGCGTGCACGCGTACGTACGTGCGCGTGTGTGTATGCGCGCGCGCGTGTACGTGTGCGTGTGTGCGTGCGTGCGTGTGTGTGCGTGCGTGCGCGTGTGAGTGCGCGCGCGTGCGTGCGTGTGTTTGCGCGTGTGCGCGTGCGTGCGTGTGTGCGCGCGTGTGCGCGCGCGCGTGCGTGCGCGTGTGTGTGCGCGTGTGTGTGGTTGTTGTGCCCACTTTGACTTAAGCTCACGTGCGCGCGTGTGTGTGCGTGTGCGCGCGCGCGTGTGTACGTGTGCGCGTGTGCGTGCGTGTGCGTGCGTGTGCGCGTGTGCGCACGTGTGCGTGTGTGCGTGTGTGTGTGTTTGCGCGTGTGCGCGCGCGTACGTGCGTGCCTGAGCGTGCGCGTGCGTGCGTGCGTTTGCGCGTGCGTGCGCGTGCGTGCGCGTGTGTGTGCACGTGCGCGCGCGTGTGTGTGTGCGCGTGTGCATGCATGCGCGCGTGTGTGTGCGCGCGTGTGTGCGCGTGTGTGTGCGTGCGTGTGTGTGCGTGTTTGCGCGTGTGCTTGCGCGCGTGTGCGCGTGTGTGTTTGTGCGTGTGCGCGTGCATGCGCGTACGTGCGCGTGTGTGCGCGTGTGTGCGCGCACGTGCGTGTGTGTGTGCGTGCGTGTGTGTGTGCGCGGGCGCGCGCGTGAGCATGCGTGTATGTGCGTGCGTTTGCGTGCGTGTGCGTGCGTGCGCGTTTGTGTGTTTGCGCGTGCGCGCGTGCGTGCGTGTGTGTACGTGTGCGTGTGTGTGCGTGCGTGCGTGCGTGTGTGTGCGTGCGTACGTGCGCGCGCGTGTGTGCGTGTGTGAGTGTGCGCTCGTGCGTGTGTGTGTGTTTGCGCGTGTGCGTTTGCGCGCGCGCGTACGTGCGCGTGTGTGCGCGTGTGTGTGCGCGCGTGTGTGTGCGTGCGCGCGTACGTGCGCGCGTGTGTGTACGTGTGCGTGTGTGTGTGCGTGCGCGCGTGTGTGTGTGCGCGCGTGTGTATGTGCGCGTGTGTGCGCACGTGCGCGTGCGCGTGTGTGCGTGCGTGTGTGTGTTTGCTCGTGTGCACTGTGCTGGTGATGACCACCTAGCAGACGAAAGAACCCAGAGCATTTTATGGAACTCACCTAAGATCTTATGCATTTCCTCATGGCCAATCATGCGTGGGAAACACATGTCCACTGTGTTTTCTGAGGTCCAGGGTCAACGCAGCCGTCTACCAGGACGTTTTAGAGCACTTGCGGGTGTGTGCGTGTGTGTTTGCGCGTGTGTGCGTGCGCACGCGTGTACGCGTGCGCGCGTGCGTGTGCGCGCGTACGTGCGCGCGTGTGTGTGTACGTGCGCGCGTGTGTGTGTACGTGCTCGCGCGTACGTGCGCGCGTGTGTGTACGTGTGCGTGTGTGTGCGTGCGCGCGTGTGTGTGCGCGTGTGTGCGCGTGTGTGCGCGCACGTGCGTGTGTGTGTGCGTGCGTGTGTGTGTGCGCGGGCGCGCGCGTGAGCATGCGTGTATGTGCGTGCGTTTGCGTGCGTGTGCGTGCGTGCGCGTTTGTGTGTTTGCGCGTGCGCGCGTGCGTGCGTGTGTGTACGCGTGCGTGTGTGTGTGTGTGCGTGCGTGCGTGCGTGCGTGCGTGTGCGTACGTGCGCGCGCGTGTGTGCGTGTGTGAGTGTGCGCGCGTACGTGTGTGTGTTTGCGCGTGTGCGCGTGTGTGTGCGCGCGCGTGTGTGTGTTTGCGCGCGCGCGTACGTGCGCGTGTGTGCGCGTGTGTGTGCGTGTGCGTGTGTGTGCGTGCGCGTGTGTGTGTGTGCGCGTGTGTGCGCGTGTGTGCGCGCGCGTGTGTGTGTGCGTGCGTGTGTGTGTGCGCGGGCGCGCGCGTGAGCATGCGTGTATGTGCGTGCGTTTGCGTGCGTGTGCGTGCGTGCGCGTTTGTGTGTTTGCGCGTGCGCGCGTGCGTGCGTGTGTGTACGCGTGCGTGTGTGTGTGCGTGCGTGTGTGTGCGTACGTGCGCGCGCGTGTGTGCGTGTGTGAGTGTGCGCGCGTGCGTGTGTGTGTTTGCGCGTGTGCGCGTGTGTGTTTGCGCGCGCGCGTACGTGCGCGTGTGTGCGCGTGTGTGTGCGCGCGTGTGTGTGCGTGCGCGCGTACGTGCGCGCGTGTGTGTACGTGTGCGTGTGTGTGTGCGTGCGCGCGTGTGTATGTGCGCGTGTGCACGTGTGCGTGTGTGTGTGCGTGCGCATGTGTGCGCGCGTGCGCGTGTGTGCGTGCGTGTGTGTGTTTGCGCGTGTGCACTGTGCTGGTGATGACCACCTAGCAGACGAAAGAACCCAGAGCATTTTATGGAACTCACCTAAGATCTTATGCATTTCCTCATGGCCAATCATGCGTGGGAAACACATGTCCACTGTGTTTTCTGAGGTCCAGGGTCAACGCAGCCGTCTACCAGGACGTTTTAGAGCACTTCAATGCTTCCTGCTGCTGACCAACTTTATGGAGATGCAGATTTCATTTTCCAACAGGACTTGGCACCTGCACACAGTGCCAAAGATACCAGTACCTGGTTTAAGGACCATGGTATCCCTGTTCTTAATTGGCCAGCAAACTCGCCTGACCTTAGCCCCATAGAAAATCTATGGGGTATTGTGAAGAGGAAGATGCGATGCGCCAGACCCAACAATGCAGAAGAGCTGAAGGCCACTATCAGAGCAACCTGGGCTCTCATAACACCTGAGCAGTGCCACAGACTGATGGACTCCATGCCACGCCGCATTGCTGCAGTAATTCAGGCATAAGGAGCCCCAACTAAGTATTGAGTGCTGTACATGCTTATACTTTCCATGTTCATACTTTTCAGTTGGCCAACATTTTTTAAAAAAAACTTGTTTTGTATTGGTCTTAAGTAATATTCTAATTTTCTGAGATACTGAATTTGGGGTTTTCATTAGTTGTCAGTAATAATCATCAAAATTAAAAGCAATAAACACTTGAAATATATCAGTCTGTGTGGAATGAATGTATACATTATACAAGTTTCACTTTTTGAATGGAATTACTGAAATAAATCAACTTTTTGATGATATTCTAATTATATGACCAGCACCTGTATATCTTCTCTCTGCCTGCATCAACTTCTGTATGTATTCCCCCCCCTAGAGGGAGGTGTTGCTACAACCTGTAGCCTAAAGGAGGCCTTCATTTAAAATAAAATAAAATAAAATAAATAAAAATCAGCCATGTTTGGAGAGGAAGTAACAAATGTGAAAGAGTTTAAAACATTATGATAAATTAATAGATTATTATTCAACATTATGATGAATTCCATACAATGGATTGATTATGTTTTAAACAATAACAGGGTAGTCACTTCTGAGTAAAAAGCATTTGCAAACAAATAATACAGGTTGTTGAAACCGAAGTCAATTAGGATTTATTTTATTTACAAAACAAGTTTTCTTTATAGAGACATCATCATAACAATGCGCATATCATAAAAATAACTCCCAGCCCGGTCGCTGGACCCAAGTGACAAACAGTTAAGAAATTAGAGAGAGCCGCACGCTATTTTAATTTACAAAAAAAGTAATATATTCATTAATTCATAGCCATTCTATACAAGGTTCTTCACAAGGTTCTTCAATGTTCAGGACAGTAGAGTGCCTGTGCTCTGGTCAGGCCAAGCTGCTCCTCCTCCAGAGCCTGCTGGATGTGGACCGTCTGGCGGCTGACCAGGGAGGACAGCTCCAGCAGTGCTGAGAACTCCCTGAGGGGGAAGGACACCCTACGGTCAGAGGAGCTACCCACACCAAAGTCACATCACAACAAGTCATTCATTTCATATCCTCCTCGTTTCTTTCACATTGCCTGTCCATAGTGTCAATTTACTTAGATTCCATTCACAAATGAATCGTCAAGCGCTGGTTTCCTAGACTGTCTAGTCCTAGATTAAAACACAATGAAGATTCATTCTTTCTGTTGAAAGTATCAGTCAGAACTAGGCTTAGTCTGCAACATTTGCAAAGTAGAGACTAAAAGGCTAAACACATACCCTTCATTTGAATGCCAAAAAAATCATCAAGTTAAAGTACAAGATTCACTAACCAGGACTCAATTGTTTGTTACCAGTCACATCAACAGACTAACTTAAGCAGTGACAAAACGAATGTATGCATGTCTATCTGTGACGAAAAAAGTTTCAAAAAAGAGAACTACGGCATTCATTCATTCATTAATTTCTACTGATACTCTGTGGTCATACCCTGAGAGCTGCTCACTGATGTCCTGGGCAGCAGTCTTCACCCCCCTCAGGCACTCAGCAGACGTGACGTTGCCATGCAGAGCTCCTCCCAGGGTGCACTGCTGTAACACTTCCTCACTCTCCTTCAGGCTCGCCTCCGCTTTACCTGAGAGGGCGAGAAGAACCGTGGGTTTCATCACAGGCATGGTCACCAGGAATGACCACAAACACTGTAGACAATCGCCTTTTTTACGTGTAGAAAACTTCACCCTCTTCAGGATTCCATTTCACTCTTGTTTTTTTCTTTATCAAATGCTCTGAACTCTGCTGCATTGACTGAAGGAAATAAACTTAAACCAACCCAGGAATTCTCTTCTGTCCCCCTCAATGTGGAGGTTCTTTACAGGCAGCTCATGGCGGGTGGTGTCCACTGCTGTGCCAAAGGATTTGTATTCTTCTGTGAAGCGCTGGGCAGCCGCAGCCACAGGAGTTAATGCTGCGATCTGAGGACAATAGAGCACACACATATTCCTCATCAAAGCCTGGAGCTGATGACAGATTTGGATGTTTCAATAAACCTTTTCAATGCCACTTTAAAAATCACAAATCATTCATTTAGTATCAGTTGAAGATACAAAATTAAAAAAGACGATAACACAATTGTTCAACACAAGTTGTTGACATTAAGTCAAATCAAAATGCCATGGGAGAGAAATCAAACGGCTCAGAAACAGGCCTCTGACCTGCAAATCCAGCAAGTCGTTCATCTGCTTGCGCTTTTCCAGAAGAAGATACTGGCGCTTCTTCTCATGGACCTGCTTGCGTAGCTTCTCCTCTTTCTCCATCATTGCTAGGATACGCCCCTCCGCTTCTGCCTTCAACTTCTCTGTGTTACTCTCCATCTGATTTCAAACACCAGTCCATCATGATAAGAGTCCTGAAGGTAATAACATCTACTGCGATAATAATATATATAATATATGCCATTTAGCTGTGAGTGCATACATTTCAGTATATATGGGATTCCCAGTGGGAATGACAATTCCCAGTGGGAATGACAACCCTATGACAACCCTAGTTGACTATCTGTGCAGTATAGTACAGTGGATTGTGTACATAGCCTTTATTTATGTAAACCAGCTCCTTACCTTCTTGTGATTTTTTCTTTTTCTAAAAGTTTTTTTTTTCCCTTTCCTAACACCAGGGGAGCCACCCCTCCTAAATGTCGTTGTTTGGTACCTGTACTCTAGCAATGACAATAAAGTCCATTCATTCATTCATTCATTCAATCAAACCCCCAAGCTAAGCGTTGTTAGTGCCATGCTCTACCAACTGAGCCACAGTGGACCACATGACGTCCCACTTGGCTGTCTTGAAAATAGACAAAACATAATCGTTTTTTCCTCAAACCTTGGCTGTGATGTAGGTTAACAGGAATGTTTGCATTTCGACAATTCTCTTCTCATCTTCGCGGTTCCTCTGAGGTTCTCCTGCATTCTGTAACACTGTCTTCTCTGAAAAACAGGTAAAGGTTGGGCGCTTAACGTGGCCGTCTAAGATTGTGGATTGTAGCACACTTAGTCCCATTTGTGAAGTCTCAAGTAGGCTGGACATCATTGCTGAAAGATATACAGGGTTAAGTGAATGGCAGTACGCTCACAAACCAAACACCTTTTCATAATATTATGCCCACCATTGTCAACCTGGGGGGTATTCCATCAATGTCGCTAAAGGAAAATCTAGGACTTTATTAAAGTTGATGGAATACCCCCCTGGTGGGATCATAGCATGACATCAATGCCCAAAATATAGGAACATCAAATAAGCATAGTGTTTCTGTCTCTCTCACTTTCTGTTTACACACAATTGTTCTTATTATACACAAAATATACTGCGGATAATAAAGTCATCACCTGATCTAATGGTAAACATAAACATGGTTATTGTCAGGGGTTATGGTATGGACAAACTTAAAAGGAAATCACTTATTCATGACGTACGAGTAAGAAGACTTTGAGGCGCCATTGAGCGTCTTGGGGGAGTGCCCATCCGTGGTTTAACCCCACCCGGCTTAGGTGAGGCTGGCCTTGGTGGCAACACATTGGTGGCCTCATTGGTCGGTGAGCTGCTCTGTGGATAGACAGAGGGATGCAACCAGATAGAAATTTGACTATAAATTCAGACAGTAGGCAATAGACTAGATTTGCAAATGCATTAGCCTATCTCAAAATGCAACATCTCCAAAGGGTTGTCCTTTCTCGTATCCAATGACAAACAGGATATAGGCCTAGAGGTAATTAATGAGACAAGTCATGAACTAAAACATTTGATTTTACCTTAGAAAGAGGTGCTTTTGCAGGCTGCAGGTATCGAGACTTCACTACTGTCTTAGCAGCTGAGGACGAGGAGAACGTTATTTGTAGCATCAGAACTTTTGATGAATATGACAGTTTCATGAAACTTTAAAAGTGTATTTCACAACGGCAACGTTAGCTAGTTCAATGAAACTTACATTTGATTTTCTTTCTAGCTCCATTGTTATTGGGGTTGTTGTTGTCGCTCTCTTTAGAACTGCAAGAAATTGAACAAAAGTTAGGGAATTGTCATTACAACACTCCACACTGCACGGCAATACTTATTTGTAATTACTTCTGTCAGTTAACAACAAAAACATTAGCTGCGTTCGTAAATTCGCTCTGGAAATCTGATCAGCACTCATGCAATGCCTCTTGTCCAATCAAATTACTTGGTCCCTTTATGACGTTGAATCCAGTGTGCGCTCCGGCGCTCTCAGAGCGAATTTACGAACGCAACCATTAGCACAGCAGCAGTTAGCTCCACTGGTAGCGGCTGCGTCGAGCCTGTTCACATCATTCTTAGCTACTGCAGTACATACATATATCTTTTATCAAAAGCCAGTATCTAATTTGTAAATAATATAGTTAGGTACCTTTCCACATCAGCAGGAGTTGTTTTTTTAACTTTATGAAGAGCTGAAACGCTTCTTGACGCCATATTTCAAGTGACCCGCCCTGTACGGCGGCTTAACGGTCCGACTAGAAACAGACGGCAGACAATAAACAGTGCCACTCATTTCTTTGGGCCCTAACTAATCACAGCATGTTTGGATAGACAGAAGATTACAGATAATGTTTGTGACTCTTACCTTTTTACCAAACGAAGAAAATAACCTTGAAGAAGGAAGGAAATTGTGGAACTTGTCCGAAGTTGTACTGTACAGTAGCCTACGCTGTCCGATGTCTGAAGTTGTAACGTGACGTCACTGCTCCAGCCGAATTTCAATAATGAATGAATGAATGAATGAATGGTCTTTATTGTCATTGATATAGTACAGGTACCAAACAACGACATTTGGGAGGGGGGGCTCCCCTGGTGCTAGGAAAAAAAAAACTAAAAACAAGAAGGGAAAAGAGCTGGTTTACATAAATAAAGGCTATGTACAGTATGGTGTAGTGACTACATTATGGGTTCATGTTCTCCTCTTACTGTTGGTTGTGTAGTGGGAGGGAACCAGTTCTGGCACTAGGGGCAGAGGGGAGGATTATTAACGTTGCAACTTCCTGTTTAGACACAAGAGTTTTGGTGATCGATTTCCTGGTCCTGTACGGAGAGTACAAGTTGTTATTTTGATTAAACAGTTATCATTACGTTGCCTACGTCTTTCCTTTTTCCTCCGGCACTACACTGGTGACCCCGACGTGGATTTTTGTTAACGTAATTGTGTACAAAAACCAGCGAGCGAACATTACAATCCTGCAAAATGTCCGGGCGAGGAAGACGTTCAAACCAGCGGCAGCCATCACCATCCCCTGTCAGGGTAACGCGTGGTGCGCACACTCCCACTCTCAAGCTACCAGAGTTCTGGGACTCAACGCCTGCTGCATGGTTTGCTATTGTAGAGGCACATTTTAACAAAAGTGACATCGATGACGACGACGACCGGTACAACCATGCTGTGGCAATGTTGGGCAGCTCCACCGCAGCTCGAGTGGTAGGTTTTTTGTCTGCTCCCCCGACGACGAACAAATATGAGCGCCTCAAGGCCCTGCTTCTAGAGACATTTGAGCTGTCCACTGCGGAGAGGGTGCGTCGCCTATTTGCCATGTCGGACTTGGGTGACGAGAGGCCTTCTGCGCGCATGGAGAGGATGCTAAACCTGCTCGGTACAGAAGACCCCATGATCCTCTTCACAGAGCTGTTCATGCGCACATTGCCAGCTCAAGTTAGGATGGCGCTGGCCAACACCGCCATCATGGAGCCCCGCGCCCTGGCCAGGGAGGCGGACCGGTTCGTCTTGGCCATGCCTCAACGGTCCCCCGACCTGCTCGCTCCCGCGGCCGCCCCGCCACCCGACCGTCGCAGGAGAGCGAAGGATGACGCCAGACCTTCTGGCCAGCAGGGTAACGCTGCGGGCCATTGTTTCTACCACGCCACTTTTGGCGCCAAGGCCAAACGGTGCCGCTCACCCTGCACCTTCGGACCGACGGGAAACGGCGGGGCCGGCACTCAGTAGTGGCCCTGAGCGCTGGCGTCACCAACAGGCTGCTCTTCATACAAGACACCGCCTCTGGTCGCAGTTTCCTTTGTGACACAGGTGCCCAGTGGAGCATCATTCCGGCAGAAAGATCGGATGTGGCGAAGGAGGAGCGTGGTCCGCAGTTGGCAGGCGCGGACGGCACACCTATCTGCTCTTATGGCACTAGGGCGGTGGACGTGTGCTTCGGAGGGCAATGCTTTTCGTGGGATTTTGTCATAGCGGCTGTCACATTTCCCCTCCTTGGTGCGGATTTTCTGTGCGCCCACAACCTGTTGGTGGACGTGGGGAACAGGCGCCTGGTCAACTCACAGACTTTCGCTTCCTTCGCCTGTACGCAGGGGGAGGCGGTCTACAGCGGGTGGTCCAATACGCTCGCCGAAAGTGACCAGTACCTTCGGCTGCTCGCCGAATTCCCCGACCTTACCAAGCCCACCTTCTCCGCGCCCACGGTGAAACACGGAGTGGAGCACCACATCGAGACCGAGGGGCCTCCCCTCCACGCCAGGGCCAGGCGCCTCAACCCGGAGAAGCTGGCCATCGCCAGGGCGGAGTTTGCGCATATGGAGCAGGTGGGCATCGTTCGGCGCTCGAGCAGCCCCTGGGCGTCTCCCCTGCACATCGTCCCTAAGTCAGACGGCGGGTGGCGCCCATGTGGGGACTACCGCCGCCTCAACGACGCGTCCAAGCCTGACCGCTACCCGGTCCCACATGTCCAGGACTTTTCAGCGAACCTGGCAGGCAAACGCTTCTTCTCCAAAGTGGACCTGGTACGGGGGTACCATCAGGTGCCGGTGCACCCCGAGGACGTCCCTAAGACGGCCGTAATCACGCCATTTGGACTCTTCGAGTTTCTGCGGATGCCGTTCGGCCTGAAGAACGCGGCGCAGACCTTCCAACGCCTCATGCACTCGGGGCTCCGGGACCTACCATTCCTCTTCGTCTACTTGGATGACATCCTCGTCGCAAGCACCACGGAGGAGGAGCACCTGTCCCACCTCCGGGCCCTTTTCACACGGCTCAGCCAACATGGGCTGATTGTCAATCCGGCGAAGTGTGAGTTCGGACGGAACACCATCGACTTTCTCGGGCACCGGGTCTCCGCAGAGGGGGTGACCCCCCTCCCCTCGAAGGTGGAAGCTGTCGCTGCTTTCCCGCGCCCCAGCACAATCAGCGAGCTCAAGGGGTTCATCGGGATGGTAACCTTCTACTATCGCTTCCTCCACCACATCGCTCACATCCTGCGGCCTCTGTACGATGCCCAGAAGGGCAAGACTCTGAAGCAGCCGGTGGACTGGACGGCGGAGCGTGTCAAAGCCTTTCAGGACACCAAGGCGGCCCTGGCCCGCGCTGCCATGTTGGCCCACCCCTCGCCCTCGGCACCCACTGCTCTCACCACGGACGCCTCTGACTTTGCTGTGGGAGCGGTGTACGAACAGTGGGTTGGGGACGCCTGGCAGCCTCTTGCATTCTTCAGCCGCCAGCTGTCTCCCAGAGAGCAAAGGTACAGCACATTCGACAGGGAGCTCCTCGGGCTGTGGCTTGCTGTCAGACACTTCCGTTTTTTACTGGAGGGCCGCGAGTTTACGGCCTACGTGGACCACAAGCCACTCACGCACGCCATGTCCAAGGTGGCGGAGCCGTGGTCCGACCGCCAACAGCGCCAGCTCGCCTACATATCCGAGTTCACCACAGACATCCAGCACGTTGCTGGGAAGTCCAACCAGGTCGCGGATTGTCTCTCCAGGGCGGTGGTTGGTGCGGTCCAACTGGGTTTGGACTACGCGCGCATGGCTGCAGACCAGGCCGCCGACCCCGCCGTCCAGGCTCTCAAGTTGTCGGACACAGGACTGCGCCTAGAAGAGGTGGTTTTCGGTGACGCAGGGGCCACGCTCCTGTGCGACGTCTCCATGGGTCAGCCACGACCGGTGGTCCCCGCCAACTGGAGGCGCCCCGCCTTCGAGGCGATACACGGCTTGTCTCACCCTGGTAGGAAACCGTCCTCACGGCTGGTGTCAGAGAAATTCGTCTGGCATGGGCTCAAGAGGGATGTGAGGGCCTGGGTAGACACGTGCATCGCCTGCCAGCGCGCCAAGGTGCATCGACACGTCAAGGCCCCCCTGGAGCAGTTCTCTGTGCCTGAGCGGAGGTTCGATCATGTAAACGTGGACCTGGTAGGGCCGCTGCCCCCCTCGCACGGATACACCTATCTCTTTACCATGGTGGACAGGACGACTCGCTGGCCGGAGGCAGTTCCGCTCTCCTCAACGACAGCCCCCGACCTGGCCCGGGCGTTCATCGCGGTGTGGGTCTCCCGCTACGGCACCCCTGCTGATCTCTCCTCTGACCGTGGCTCACAGTTTACTTCAGAGCTGTGGGCAGCGGTGGCGGAGAATCTGGGGGTCAAGCTCCACCGCACAACCGCCTATCACCCGCAGGCGAACGGGCTCTGTGAGCGTTTCCATCGATCCATGAAGGCCGCCCTTCGAGCCAGCCTCACGGACAGCAACTGGCTTGACAAGCTGCCGTGGGTCATGCTGGGGCTCAGGACAGCGCCTAAGGAGGACCTCCAGTCGTCGTCCGCTGAGCTGGTGTTTGGACAGCCGCTGCGGGTCCCCGGTGACTTCATTCCCAAGTCAACGGAGCCCTGGTCCGCCGCCGCTCAGCGCGCCTCCCTGCTGGACAGCGCCAGGACCTTCGTCCCGGTCCCGACTACGCAGCATGGTGTCCCTACTTCGAGGGTGCCCCCGGAGCTGCACTCAGCGAGGTTCGTTTTCATTCGTCATGATGGCCACAGGACTCCACTACGTCCTCCTTATGACGGGCCTTTCCGTGTCATCGAGGCCGGAGCCAAGAACTTCATGGTTGACATGGGGGGTAGGCCTGAGTGTGTGTCCGTTGATCGACTCAAACCGGCCCACTTGGACCTTGAACTGCCCCTGGACTTGGCCCTGCCACCGCGCAGAGGCCGGCCTCCAGTCCTACCTCCCCTGCAGCGCCCTGGCCATTCCCCCCTCCGACCCCGACAACCCCCCGCAGCTCGCGAGCCCCCGGTCGTCACTGCCCCCCGTCCTTCCCTGCAGGTGGACGTGATGGGCGATGTCACACCTCCTCCCGCACCTCCTGACTTTACCTACGATCGTAGGGGCCGGGCCATACGCCCTCCTCGCCGTGAGGATTTCCAATATTGAGGTGAACACTGGGGGGGCTGGTGTAGTGACTACATTATGGGTTCATGTTCTCCTCTTACTGTTGGTTGTGTAGTGGGAGGGAACCAGTTCTGGCACTAGGGGCAGAGGGGAGGATTATTAACGTTGCAACTTCCTGTTTAGACACAAGAGTTTTGGTGATCGATTTCCTGGTCCTGTACGGAGAGTACAAGTTGTTATTTTGATTAAACAGTTATTATTACGTTGCCTACGTCTTTCCTTTTTCCTCCGGCACTACAATATCCACTATACTATACTATACAAATAAAACACTGTGCTGTACTCTATGCTATGCTATACCTATTCTAACATTCCCTATCTCTGAACCTTATGTACCCGAGGGTTGTCATATTGCACATAGTGTTATTGCACATTCATTTAAATGAAGGCCTCCTTTAGGCTACAGGTTGTAGCAACACCTCCCTCTAGGGGGGGGGAATACATACAGAAGTTGATGCAGGCAGAGAGAAGATATACAGGTGCTGGTCATATAATTAGAATATCATCAAAAAGTTGATTTATTTCAGTATTTCCATTCAAAAAGTGAAACTTGTATAATGTATACATTCATTCCACACAGACTGATATATTTCAAGTGTTTATTGCTTTTAATTTTGATGATTATTACTGACAACTAATGAAAACCCCAAATTCAGTATCTCAGAAAATTAGAATATTACTTAAGACCAATACAAAACAAATTTTTTTTTTTAAAAATGCTGGCCAACTGAAAAGTATGAACATGGAAAGTATAAGCATGTACAGCACTCAATACTTAGTTGGGGCTCCTTATGCCTGAATTACTGCAGCAATGCGGCGTGGCATGGAGTCCATCAGTCTGTGGCACTGCCATGGGCGTCAGCAGCTTTTTGAATGTGGGGGGGACACTTATTTTTCGGGGGGTCTGGGGGTCCTCCCCCCGAAATTTTTTAAATACTAGATTCAATTTCCTGCATTCTGGTGCGTTTTACACCCAAAATAATCTCCCTCTTTCTTTGTTTTTCCTTGGAGCTGGCATGGTTTGCAATTACTGACTACTATTATGTTTTGGTTTAACTCACAGAGGCCTGACACTGACACGTGGCACTTTTTAGGTACTTTATTAAATATGAAGATTCAAAAAGAATCAAAGAGTGAATTAGAAAAGAATGAGGTAACTTTGAGTCAACAAATTGAATAAAAAGTTATGAGGAAACATAAAATATGTACCTAGGCTACTCAGAGCCTATTACAATCAAACTTAGCCCTCTTCAGTGCATTGCAGAACATACAACTATAACAAACAAAACAAAAATCAAAGAGTGAATTAGAGCTGTCTCCACTGCCCCTGCCTGCTGCCCCTGCCTCTGACTCACTCTCAACCACCTATATCAGGAGAAATGGGGATGCATTGAGCACTTGTTCATATTGTTTTTCTCTAATAGAACATTTGACATAGAAATACAATCATCAATACAAAAAATACAATCACAAGCATTTTAGAAATAGAAAAATAAATGGAACAGGTGTTTTCTTCTTATTTTTTAACCCTAGCTCAAGCAATCAGATGCAAAATTGATTCTTTGGGTGGGTGCAATGGCCAAATTAAATAGTGCAAATGCTCAGGGCAATGAACACGGGCAGGAGATGCAATAATGACAGGACAGGTAAGCACTGTGAGGTGTTTGTCGCCATTCTGTGCTTTTGATGACATTTCGCCTGTGTCTGTTCTGCATTTAAACATGTCTAACCGCACTAGTAATGCCTAACAAAACTGCTAGTGCCATATAGCTGATCTAGCTCGTATTTGGTTGCTAGTAGGCTATGCTAATTCTATTGCTAATACAGAGAATGTCTCATAAGGTGCTAACATTCTTATCAGAAAAGCTGGCTGTGTTTGACCTTGGGACAGGGCTGGACTGGGACAAAAATTAGGCCCTGGCATTTTTGGCCCAGACAGGCCCACCCCAATCGGTCGGACCACACCCACCAGCACAAAAATACTTGCCTTATATACTCGTCTTATATACTGTGCTGTACAGTCATATGACAAACTGTAGTATTCCCCCAAACCACTGCAAAGACGACTACATGCAGTAAGCAATGGTACCAGTGCAAGTAGACCAGTGTACTCAGTGATCAGATTCCAGAGCGAATTTACGAACGCAGCCTTGTTGTTCTAGATTTTTTTTTCCATTATCAACCTATCATTGCGCTTTAGAGTAAAACAAAGCACGCAACTGTCGTCTATCTTTTCATGGCAACTCTACATTGTGATTTACAAGGGATATTACCTAATATTAAGTAATATTATTACTTGGTTACATTTTGCAATTGATCCGCGGTACGGTACACATGCGTGCCGAACCGTGGGGGGCGATCCGTTACACCCCTAACAGCTACCTATATTTTCCTTACCGGGTCAACGGTTACAGGCTGTTTCGGCCCCGCTCCTTCTGTATCCTCTCTATCCTCTGTATCTGTACCCTGCTCCCGCTCCTCCCTGCTAGCCTCCTCTTCAACCCTAACCCTAACCCTAACCCTAACCCTCTGTATCTGTACCCTGCTCCCGCTCCTCCCTGCCAGCCTCCTCTTCTTCTGTATCCTCTCTATCCTCTGTATCCAGGGACGCGGGAAGGGGGGTGCTGAGGGTGCTGCAGCACCCCCTAGCGGCAGGCAGAAGGAGCTCCTCCTGCCTGAACTTAAAAAATAAAAATATTATTCAAACAATAATTTAAAACAATATAATAACTATTGTTGCTTTTGGGAATACAAATAAATGTGTTTTTTGTCATAAATGTAAAAATGTGTTTGTTAGTTTTAATGTTAGTGATCACATGGTCATATCTTGCTAGGGAATCTCTGTGTTCTTTAGCAAAAATGCTAAATCAGCCAGAACAATTGAAGTGGAGTTGGAAGAAGATGCTGAGCTTAACAACACTCCCATTAATGCTCTACTGTCGGACGTTGTTGAGAAAGAGCAACAGACGGCCAGAAACGTATTAGAACTGATATTCAGATCCATCCGATTCTTCGGCAGCGAAGGGCTTCCGTTAAGAGGCAATAACAATCGACATGGAGTGCTGTCTGTAATAATGGTCAACATCATGTTTGTGGACATTGTGGGACACTGTGAGCTGAGTGGAAATTACTGTAAATTCCAACACATTGTTGGTAAAATATTTAACGTTACGTCTTTGTAGTGTGTAGGTGCGTGCGTGCTTAACTATTATTGCCCGTGCATTGGGGCCCGTCGTTATGCCACTGTGTGCGTGTGAGCGAACGAGCAATCAGCGAGAGGTAGGGAGGGAGGGAGGGAGAGAAATCGTTATAATTTTTTCCCTGGCAATTTTTTTCCCTGTAGCGTATAAAGACAGCACCTCAGCACCCCCAGTCAAAATACCTTCCCGCGTGCCTGTCTGTATCTGTACCCTGCTCCCGCTCCTCCCTGCCAGCCTCCTCTTCTTCTGTATCCTCTCTATCCTCTGTATCTGTACCCTGCTCCCGCTCCTCCCTGCCAGCCTCCTCTTCAACCTGTTGCTGTTGCTGCTGTGGTAAACTTGAGGGTGCAGCAAACATGTCCCTAATGTTTACACATTTGGCAGCATCTGCCTCGAGTTTCTTTTGGTTTTTCTCCCTAAGTTTTTCCCAGCCTCCCTTCCGTTTTAGTGTGCTTTTGCGCTCCATCTCTCTCAGTATCTATCTAGTAACTATCCAGGCTAACTAAATTTATTTTGCTGGCCGGCTCGACCCAAAACTACCGCGAAACTGAGACGGAGGTCTGGTGCTGCGTGCGTGCGTGACCCCTGACCCCCCCCCCCCTTCTCTCTGTTGATTGGGCCAGCCCAGTGTCTGTATCGAAAATTGACCAATGGGCCGCTGTCCCAGATTTATGGGCCGTTCAATGGTAGCTTTCGATTTATGGGCCGTTCGATTGTAGCTTTCGGCCTGGCTCGGCCCAAAACTACCGCGGCCCACCGGGCAAATGCCCGGTATGCCAGATGGCCAGTCCAGCCCTGCCTTGGGAGAACGCAATGTTGCTGTTTGGCCACTCACGGGAAAACTTGGATGACTTTGACTTACTTTTCTCTTCTTAGAAAAAAAAAATCCTTATATCCATCTTGGTGGATGATCTAAATATCGTCTTGCCTCAGTCTGAATGTTTTGAATCTGCGTGCGTGTCTGATGCTGCGTGCCGTTAAAAACAGAAGTAAAACGCGGAGTGGATTTCTGGATATGGGCAATCCCCTACTCATAAAGTGGAACGGATTTGATTGTGAAGCAATGAAAATAACGCTGACCAGTCATGCAACATATTTTTGATGGCAAATGTGGGGGGTTCCAAACGACCTTGTTTCAAAGGTGGGGGGGACACGTCCCCCCCCAAATATATGGTGGTGACGCCCATGGGCACTGCTCAGGTGTTATGAGAGCCCAGGTTGCTCTGATAGTGGCCTTCAGCTCTTCTGCATTGTTGGGTCTGGCGCATCGCATCTTCCTCTTCACAATACCCCATAGATTTTCTATGGGGCTAATGTCAGGCGAGTTTGCTGGCCAATTAAGAACAGTGATACCATGGTCCTTAAACCAGGTACTGGTATCTTTGGCACTGTGTGCAGGTGCCAAGTCCTGTTGGAAAATGAAATCTGCATCTCCATAAAGTTGGTCAGCAGCAGGAAGCATTGAAGTGCTCTAAAACTTCCTGGTAGACGGCTGCGTTGACCCTGGACCTCAGAAAACACAGTGGACCAACACCAGCAGATGACATGGCACCCCAAACCATCACTGACGGTGGAAACTTTACACTGGATTTCAAGCAACGTGGATTCTGTGCCTCTCCTCTCTTCCTCCAGACTCTGGGACCTTGATTTCCAAAGGAAATGCAAAATGTACTTTCATCAGAGAACATAACTTTGGACCACTCAGCAGCAGTCCAGTCCTTTTTGTCTTCAGTTTAAAGTTAAAGTTTAAGTTTAGTTTAAAGTTAAGAGTTCAAGTTTAAAAGTTAGGGTTAAGGTTAGGGTTAAGGTTAGGGTTAGGGTTAGGGTTAGGAAAAGTTAAACTTAAAGTTTAAAGTTAAAGTTTAAGTTTAGTTTAGAGTTCAAGTTTAAAAGTTAGGGTTAAGTTAGGGTTAAGGTTAGGGTTAGGGTTAGGGTTAGGGTTAAGGTTAGGGTTAGGGTTAGACTGTCCCTGTAATCACCGCTGGACTGGCCATACAATCTTTCTGCCCGCTGGCAGATGGGCCGCGCTAGTTTTGGGCCGGTCGGGCCGCCCCCCCCCCAATTTTTTTTTCATAATAGCGTGGCCCAAAATAGCGCGGCATCAACTAGCGCTGAATCAAGCGGCGGCCCCCGTTTATACTAACACATGGGCTGGCCCAATCACATGCTTAGGCCCTGCTGTCCATCGGCCCCCTCCCCCACTCTGATCCCTCGGCCGACAACCCAAGTACAGTGTCATGTCCGTAGATAAGATAGTGAAAGGGGGTGCCCAGAAAATTAGGGAGAAAAAAAGTAAGAAGCTAGCAGAGGATGCCTCAAAATGTCAGAAACTGACAGATATGTTCTCTGCATCGACTGTGGGGGCTAGGCCTACTACAGCTGCGGCTGCCACAGCAAAATCTTTACCGCTAACTAACGTTAGCACTGATGTGCCGTTAGCAATTGAGGAGGAGACAGAGGACACAGCTAGAGAGGTAAGCAATGTTGTTACTTGGTTTTACAAAAGCAAAGTTACGTTAGTCGCTTGCATTGGCCAGATTAAGGGAGCAGCAGCAGAGAATGTCTTATGACTTATGCTAACCCGTACAGGCAGCATGATTGCATTGCGCTTCACCAGGACTTGGCTGGAATTCATGCACACACAGTGATCTCTCTCGTGGTGTAACGTTAGTGCTGCTTGGCTGTGGACTCTATAGCTAACGTTAAATGGGGGTGTTCTGCATTTTGTGACTTTCTATTTTGTTGCTAGCTAGCAAGTTGAGGTATCACTGTCACTGACATAAATGCAATACCAACAATGGGTGTTATTAATTGTCTTGTGGTTATGTGTGTTTCATGTCCATGTAACAGTCATGTAAAATGTTTTTTGACACTGCTTTTTGAGCTGTACCGAAAACAAATTCCACCGACCTAGGTCGTGTGGTCATTAAACTATTCATTCATTCATTCATTCAATACTTTTTATTTGAAAATAAAAATATTTAAAAAAAAATCTACACTAGCCTAGTTCAGAACTAATGAATGCTTTTTATTGCATGGAGAAATAAAACTCATGCAGTCTGCAACCCAATAATGTTGTCTTGCAACCTTCCATTTGAAATGACTGGGCTTCTGGTGTAACATAATGCAATCATGCAGCCTGTGTGTACATGTAAATGAGAACTTTGCTGATTTTGACAACCAGTTAGTTTACTTCTCTGTCCATGTCTTGTTGAATCAGGTTGAGCTGCTGCTGCCCTCCCCAGAAAAGCAGAGTGTCAGGGAAAGAGAGGAAAAGAAGAGAGAAAAAGAGGAAACAGAGGAAACAGAGTGCCACGTTCAGGACTTCAATTACTTTGCCTGTCCTGAGCCTTCCATGCTAGACCACTTTTTAGATTACCACCCTCAGCAGAGAACCAAAAATACAGCGGCACAAAAGTATTTCACATGTGCAGATGGCACCAGTAGGAAGTGGCTCACATATTGCGAAGAACAGCATACATTGTTTTGTTTTGTCTGTATGGCATTTGGCAATAGCACTGACCCCAGAAAATTCCTGTATTACTGGAATGACAGGATGGAGACGTGCGCAACAGAGTGTGGAGGAGCATGAAAAGAGTGCTACACACCGAAAGTGTGCTGAAGCCTATTTTCTAAGAAGTAGAAAAGGAGATATTCAGAGCAAGTTTGCTGGCAGTCAGATGTCTGCTCACAGGCAGCAAGTAAGAAAGAAACGCCAGGTTTTGGAGTGTGTTGTGGATGTGGTGAAGGTGATAGGCAAGAGGGGCTTGAGCTACATAGGGGGTTTTACAAATGGTATATTCAACAGACTGCCAGCATGTTGATCGGCGGTGTCGGACCGATTGTGTTGGGCCGGTCTGAGCCACATGGCAGGGCCTAATTTTTGTCCCAGTCCAGCCCTGCCTGTAATCTCTATGTGTGATGTGTGAGACCAGGCTGTTTATTCTGATAATAACCAGCTTGTTAACATTCAATTTGTCACATTGTATACCCACAAATACATTTCAGAACTTTAGGAGTTGTTTAAACTTGAACTCTGTATTTACACTGTGTTGCCCAGTCAATAAAAATGTTTTTCGCCAACCAATCAGGTAGCGGTATTGCCCTGCCTTCCCCATACCATCCTAGGTTTCGCAAATTCGCGCCCCGGGCCCGAGCTAGATTACTCTTCCTGCAACGAATGGTGGATTGCTGATTCACATGCTTAGTATTCAAATGTATTGATTGTAAGTCGCTTTGGAATAAGGCGTCTGCTAAATGCCAAAAATGTATGTAAATGTATCTTGCATGTTGTCCACGCTCCTACGCATTTTCATTAGTTGATACCGTGCGTGACGTGGTGAAAGCAACGCAGTCGTGTCTCTCAGAAAAGAATATATACTGAAATGTATGAATGAGGGAATAAAATACATTTCTTTATATTATTTTGTATTTCCATATTACTGTGTGTATTCATTTATTTATGTATCTATATATTTATTGTTAATAAAGACTTGGTCCTCCATACTATGTGTACGTATTTTTCCTCAGTAGTAGGCTATTTGGCATCTTTTGGCAATGTTAATTTTTGGTTAAATAAATGATAATAAAGTACAACTTGTCCATATTTCTTAAAAAATAACTAAATATTTAATAGGGTGTCCTAATTTTTTCACGACTATCTTTATTCCATATTTTATAAGACGGTAAAACAAAAACAAAAACACATACAGCACTGTCTGAAAATCATATATCATTGTAGCTTTTCATATATATTTATTTATGTCAGAATGAAAAATTACATACAATACTGTCTAAACAGTGAACATGAATCGACCCAACGTAAACATTTTTTTTTTTTACTGTCTGACAAAATAAGTCAATCACTTTCCCGACATGAGCTGGGCGATCTTCTGATGCAGGACCCCCTTCATCTCGGCACTCCCCAGGTTGTCGGTGATGGTTGTGAAGAAGTGGCGTGCGTTCTCCTCCTCCAGACTAGAGCTGCTGGCAGGGTGGGCGGTGAGCACGGCCTCGTAGTGAGTCAGGATCTCCAGGGCACACAGGAACAGGGCCTCGCTCTGCCCGCCTGGCAGCATCACCTGGGCGTGCTGGACGTGGCAGAAGAGCTGGCTCAGCACAAACAGAACCTCCTGGCTGGCCGACGCCGCTGGGCGCTCCTCTGCCGCCTTGGGGTCTGTAGGGTAAAGACAGGACGTGTTAGAGGCCTTGGTGTCTGTAGGGCAAAGACAGGACGTGTTAGAGGCCTTGGGGTCTGTAGGTTAAAAACAGGACGTGTTAGAGGCCTTGGGGTCTGTAGAGGAGAGACAAGACGTGTTAGAGGCCATGGTGTCTGTAGGGCCGGGTGCCCAATACGTCTCATCGGACGACTCAAGTACTTTTTTTTGTTGTATTTGTTTTTACATATACATTTGATTTACAATTGAGAATTACGTTCAGAAAATGTGAAGGAGGAGCCTTCACAAAAAAATTAAAAAAAATAAATAGATGAAAGGATCATTGTAATAGTCATACCTAGCAATGAGGTGGATATCTTTGGGGAGACACCCTGCTCAGTCCTGGGGTCTTTAGATGAGGTGGTAGAGGTGTTGGGGTCTTTAGGTGAGGTGGTAGAGGTCTTGGAGGCTTTAGGTGAGGTGAAGGCTGGGTTGGACGTTTTCGAAGAGAGGGGCAGCTTGCTCCTCAGGGACTCAACCGACTCCCTCATAGCAGTGGCATACAGCCGTCCCACATGGGCCCAGCCCGGGGCAGGGAGCCAATCAGAACAGCTGGACCCGCAGAGCAGTTGGAGGACCCGCAGCAGCAGGACTGACAGACGCAACTCGCAGGAGAACCCTCTCAGGTCCAGCAGGGGCAGGAACTCCACATACTCTAGGGTGTATGGGACATGTAGTTTACCTGCAAAAACACAACGCCTGGTTAGGTGAGCACACCGTACACAACTTTGAATCAAAGCCAACGTTGCGGTCGGCGGTTGATGAAGGTTCTGTTGACAGGTCCACTAACACGAAATGACTGTGGAGCAAACAAGGACAATGGACAAAAAACAAAGGACAAAAACAAAGGACAAAAACAAGCGTATATGCTGAGGTTTCATGCATCACCAATGTCGTCTTACCTGACTGAAGAAGCTGGAGTATGGCTCTCAGTGTCCTCCCCCACTCTGTCACGGTACACCAGGGCAGGGTCTGGGTCACGGCCACCAAGAGGCCTTTGCTGAACATGTTAACGTGGTCCGGCCGGCGCTGGTCCAGGGACAGAGAGCCCAGCAAGGAGGTCTGGACCTGGTCCGAGAGTGCACAGCCTTCCATCCACGCCAGCAGCCCCGTGCCCGGCCCGTACTGGGCCAGCTCCAGGCCCGACCACTCCTGCTCCGACAGCTCGCACACGTCCATCAGAGACGACGGCACCTCGTTCTTGAAGTGCTCCCCCCACACAGGCTTCAGGTGGAACCGGACGGTCCAGTCGAGCGGCTGGACTTTGTCGTAAAGCCAGAAGAGAGCTCTGGACCAGGTGTTGGGGGCGGAGGCCACCTCTCTACCCACCACCTCGCCTAATGTAGTCAGAACAGTGACGACCAGCTCCTTGGTGTCTATGGACAGGTTAGGACCAGTGCCCTCTGGTGGTTCCTCCCAGCACCTGCAGGCCCGGTTTAGAAGCTGAGAGAGGATGTAGAGGAGAGGGAAAGGGGAGCAGTTCATCACCCAGTGAGGAGAAACGTCCAGGGAGGCCAGAGACAGAGTGGAGCGGAGCAGACGCAGGCTCAGCTCCGTACCGAACGAGGAAGAGGAGGGACAGGAAGAGGGGGAGAGATGAGGAAGGACAAAGGCACACACAGCGTCTTCAGGGGTTAAGAAGCTCTGCCGTGTCTCTGTGCCCTCGGACGTGCTCGGCTCCAATAGAGCGACCAGGAAGTGTAGAAACTGATCCTCTTCTTTGGCTGAAGACAGTTTAGTCGACATAGTCTCTTGTAGACAGCAGCACAGTAAGCTCCCTGTCTTCACACCAACACCTGTAAAACACAACAGAAGCCAGACCAGTAAGCTTAAATCAGGGGTTCCGAAAAATATTTTTGTCTTGTGACCCCAAATTGACATCAATAATTTCCTGTGACCTGAACAACTTGATTGTGGGCTATGCCAATATATAATAATGAGGTCCAAGTGTATTCTTCTTATCGCCTATGTTTGAAGGGACTGAGTGTGACTTTAAGTGACATCCAGGGGTGAAGCTGAATGTTCCATAGATTTACAATTAATTCAACATGGCGGCCTCCACGAAGACACCCGCTCATTTTAAGGCCAGGAAAATGCTTTTGTGCATTGCATTATACGCAAATTAATACAAATATCATGTTTGATTGCTGCCGGATCTGTTTGTCTTGTTTTCACCACTGGATGTCGCGGAGGGTCACGCATTGTCCCTTTAATGTATTATATGTTGTATTAATGTATTAGGTGTTTGTCTGTTGATGTGGACCCCAGGAAGATTAGCAAACTGCTACGGCATAAGCTAATGGGGATCCTTTTAAATAAACAAATAAACAAATAAACCTAAAAGATACTCTTGTGTCCTATTTATCAAATCATAGAGGTTAGTGTGATTTTCCTCACAGGACCCCAATTCGATATCACGGGACCTGACATGGGGTACCGACCCCAGGTTTGGGAATTGCCATGACAATTGGCTATGACATAGTGGGATGGGCCACAAAAGTGGGCGTGACATGAGAATACAGTATTCATTCAGATATGAATTTATTCACCTGTCCTGTCCATGGCGCCCCGCAGGCCCCAGAGCTGGGTCAGTATCTGGGCGAGGAGGCGGTGGGCACCCAGGTGCGCCACAGCCAGGTGGCAGCAGCGGCGTAATGTGGCCTCTGGGTTCTGGAAGGCGACGCGGGCCACAGCGGACACGGCCAACCGGAGGTTCCCCTGCGCCGCTCCGCCCTGGATGAGGCAGTTGAAGGACATGTTGAGTTCTTGGCTGAAACCTTCTGTGACAGCATGGGGGAGAGAGCTGTGGAGCCCCCTGCTGGAGGAGGTTAACGTCAAGGCTAACACTGCGTTTTTCTCAGCTAAGGGGAGCTCAGAGAAAATGTCCACAATGATGTCCTTCAGTTTTCGGCACTGTCCGACGTCCGTGTCGGTCTGGCATTTCGCAACAAGAGTGGAGACTAGTTTCATGACAACATCCTTCTGCTGGAAGGCATTTTTGTTTCTCGCCAGGCAGCTGATCCACTCTTCCTCATTCAGGGCCCAGCTCATCTCAGTGGCAAATAACACAGTGAAATCCTGGAACCCGTCCAAGCGCTGGTCAATGATGGCCACAGCAACACGACCCATGTTTATAGAGCTGCTCTCTATGTCGGGGAAGGAGAGTGAGTCTAACACCCTTCTCAGAATGTTCTGTAAATGGCTCCGCGTTTTTCCTTCCATCTCATCCCCTGTCTGAGACATTGATGATTCCTCCAGGGCTGTGATCACTCTTTGTAGACTGCTCTTCAGACGAAGGGCAGAGAGACTAGGGTTACCAATGTCAGTCATCCTAAGCAACCCTCTCTCCTCCCAGGTTTCGGCAAGATCAGACACAGTCTGCAGGGTTTGGGTCAGTGTCCGTGTACATGGTTTAAACTGTGAGGGGGTGTGAGCTGCCCTCAGGTCTCTCTGGGCCTCTTTGATCACCTGGACCAGGTCAAAACTCTCCATCCCAACATGCCTCTCTTCTCTGAATGTCACGAACCGTGAGAGGTTCTTGAGTTTGAGCTTGGCAGGGAGGTTGACAGTTTGGTCGATCAGGTACGTGGTGTATAGGGAGTCGAGGCAAAGGGAGAGGGCAGAAAAACAAAGGTCGGGGTCATTGAGTTGAGATCTCATGTCCACCAAGGCACATAACAGAATGGATAACACATCCGTGGTTGAGGAGGAGGAGGACGGTGGTGGTGGTGGTGGTTGTGTGTCCGGGTCTGACTTGAACCTCTTGGCAGCCTGGGTTGAGAGCTCGGTCGCTGGGTCTGCGGGGCGAGCACACTGGCTCATAAACACCTTATCCAAGTCATCTTCCAGATCCTCCCTTCCCTTCCACAGCTCCCACCACACCGCCAACAGAAGACGGACGTCATCTGCCGTGCTGTTACGGCTCACGTGGTTCACCAGCCTGTCCAGCTCGGCACACAGGCTGCCTGGAGGGAGACACAGGAGCAGCTGGCTGTAGGTCTCAGAGAAGCCCGGCATCGACTTGACCAGCTCAAACATCATCGCATGGTTGACGTCAGGGAGGCTGCTCTGCAGAGAGAACAACGGGTTCTCCCTCCAGCTGACTTCCACATCCTCTCCGTTCTCCTTCCCCAGGAGCTTGGTCCATAGGATACAGATGATCTTCTTCCTCCAGTGGACGTGGTTCTGACTGTCGCCGTGGTCCAATCCACAGATTTCTCTGACAGCCTGGAGGATGGGTCGGCCAACCCTGACCCAGTCCTCCTTCTGTACGGCAGAGAGGGACGCAGGCAGGCACAGCTTGTTGGCTAATAGGAAGCCTCCCTGTAGAACAGCTGTCTTCTCACAGCTCAGCCAGAACTCTGACAACACAAACAGAAAAAGAAAATAAACAGTTAGTAAAATAAATGGTGAGATAGAATGAGTACATTTCAGTGACATCTGAAAGGCTTAGGCTAGTCAGGTTCCGTCATGGATTTTCACTGTCTTGGTGCCCCAGTGGTGGAACGAGCTTCCCACTGCTGTCAAGACTGTAGAGTCACTACCTACTGTTGTGAAAAAATTAGGACACCCCATATTTAGTTCTTTTTTTTAAAGAAATGTCGACATCTATAGATAAAGGTGATCTAATTGAACCAAAGACAATGAAAATGTAACTTTGTAATCATGTATTTAACAAAAAAACAATGAATGCCCTAATAGCTGGTATTAACCCCTTTGGCTGAAATAAGTAGCCTAGTGCTTGGAGGGGTGGTAAGCAGTGGGATCATTCCACCAGGTGGTGGTGGTAGGTAAGTTTTTCACTGCAATTCCTCGCACAATACACACAATCAGCAACAACCACAGATGCTACCACTAACACAATCCACCTGAAGCCATGTGCTCTTCAGAGGGGGTAGCAGTAGTGCTGGGAGGGGTGGGATCATTCTAACTGGTGGTGGTGATGGTTGGAGCATATTTAGGTCATATTTTAAGATAATATAGGCTAGTATAGTGCCGGAGGAAAAAGGAAAGACGTAGGCAACGTAATGATAACTGTTTAATCAAAATAACAACGTGTACTCTCAGTACAGGACCAGAAAATCGATCACCAAAACTCTTGAGTCTAAACAGGAAGTTGCAACGTTAATAATCCTCCCCTCTGCCCCTAGTGCCAGAACTGGTTCCCTCCCACTACACAACCAACAGTAAGAGGAGAACATGAACCCATAATGTAGTCACTACACCAGCCCCCCCAGTGTTCACCTCAATATTGGAAATCCTCACGGCGAGGAGGGTGTATGGCCCGGCCCCTACGATCGTAGGTAAAGTCAGGAGGTGCGGGAGGAGGTGTGACATCGCCCATCACGTCCTCCTGCAGGGAAGGACGGGGGGCAGTGACGACCGGGGGCTCGCGAGCTGCGGGGGGTTGTCGGGGTCGGAGGGGGGAATGGCCAGGGCGCGGCAGGGGAGGTAGGACTGGAGGCCGGCCTCTGCGCGGTGGCAGGGCCAAGTCCAGGGGCAGTTCAAGGTCCAAGTGGGCCGGTTTGAGGCGATCAACGGACACACACTCCGGCCTACCCCCCATGTCAACCATGAAGTTCTTGGCTCCGGCCTCGATGACACGGAAAGGCCCGTCATAAGGAGGACGTAGTGGAGTCCTGTGGCCATCATGACGAATGAAAACGAACCTCGCTGAGTGCAGCTCCGGGGGCACCCTCGAAGTAGGGACACCATGCTGCGTAGTCGGGACCGGGACGAAGGTCCTGGCGCTGTCCAGCAGGGAGGCGCGCTGAGCGGCGGCGGACCAGGGCTCCGTTGACTTGGGAATGAAGTCACCGGGGACCCGCAGCGGCTGACCAAACACCAGCTCAGCGGACGACGACTGGAGGTCCTCCTTAGGCGCTGTCCTGAGCCCCAGCATGACCCACGGCAGCTTGTCAAGCCAGTCGCTGTCCGTGAGGCTGGCTCGAAGGGCGGCCTTCATGGATCGATGGAATCGCTCACAGAGCCCGTTCGCCTGCGGGTGATAGGCGGTTGTGCGGTGGAGCTTGACCCCCAGATTCTCCGCCACCGCTGCCCACAGCTCTGAAGTAAACTGTGAGCCACGGTCAGAGGAGAGATCAGCAGGGGTGCCGTAGCGGGAGACCCACACCGCGATGAACGCCCGGGCCAGGTCGGGGGCTGTCGTTGAGGAGAGCGGAACTGCCTCCGGCCAGCGAGTCGTCCTGTCCACCATGGTAAAGAGATAGGTGTATCCGTGCGAGGGGGGCAGCGGCCCTACCAGGTCCACGTTTACATGATCGAACCTCCGCTCAGGCACAGAGAACTGCTCCAGGGGGGCCTTGACGTGTCGATGCACCTTGGCGCGCTGGCAGGCGATGCACGTGTCTACCCAGGCCCTCACATCCCTCTTGAGCCCATGCCAGACGAATTTCTCTGACACCAGCCGTGAGGACGGTTTCCTACCAGGGTGAGACAAGCCGTGTATCGCCTCGAAGGCGGGGCGCCTCCAGTTGGCGGGGACCACCGGTCGTGGCTGACCCATGGAGACGTCGCACAGGAGCGTGGCCCCTGCGTCACCGAAAACCACCTCTTCTAGGCGCAGTCCTGTGTCCGACAACTTGAGAGCCTGGACGGCGGGGTCGGCGGCCTGGTCTGCAGCCATGCGCGCGTAGTCCAAACCCAGTTGGACCGCACCAACCACCGCCCTGGAGAGACAATCCGCGACCTGGTTGGACTTCCCAGCAACGTGCTGGATGTCTGTGGTGAACTCGGATATGTAGGCGAGCTGGCGCTGTTGGCGGTCGGACCACGGCTCCGCCACCTTGGACATGGCGTGCGTGAGTGGCTTGTGGTCCACGTAGGCCGTAAACTCGCGGCCCTCCAGTAAAAAACGGAAGTGTCTGACAGCAAGCCACAGCCCGAGGAGCTCCCTGTCGAATGTGCTGTACCTCTGCTCTCTGGGAGACAGCTGGCGGCTGAAGAATGCAAGAGGCTGCCAGGCGTCCCCAACCCACTGTTCGTACACCGCTCCCACAGCAAAGTCAGAGGCGTCCGTGGTGAGAGCAGTGGGTGCCGAGGGCGAGGGGTGGGCCAACATGGCAGCGCGGGCCAGGGCCGCCTTGGTGTCCTGAAAGGCTTTGACACGCTCCGCCGTCCAGTCCACCGGCTGCTTCAGAGTCTTGCCCTTCTGGGCATCGTACAGAGGCCGCAGGATGTGAGCGATGTGGTGGAGGAAGCGATAGTAGAAGGTTACCATCCCGATGAACCCCTTGAGCTCGCTGATTGTGCTGGGGCGCGGGAAAGCAGCGACAGCTTCCACCTTCGAGGGGAGGGGGGTCACCCCCTCTGCGGAGACCCGGTGCCCGAGAAAGTCGATGGCGTTCCGTCCGAACTCACACTTCGCCGGATTGACAATCAGCCCATGTTGGCTGAGCCGTGTGAAAAGGGCCCGGAGGTGGGACAGGTGCTCCTCCTCCGTGGTGCTTGCGACGAGGATGTCATCCAAGTAGACGAAGAGGAATGGTAGGTCCCGGAGCACCGAGTGCATGAGGCGTTGGAAGGTCTGCGCCGCGTTCTTCAGGCCGAACGGCATCCGCAGAAACTCGAAGAGTCCAAATGGCGTGATTACGGCCGTCTTAGGGACGTCCTCGGGGTGCACCGGCACCTGATGGTACCCCCGTACCAGGTCCACTTTGGAGAAGAAGCGTTTGCCTGCCAGGTTCGCTGAAAAGTCCTGGACATGTGGGACCGGGTAGCGGTCAGGCTTGGACGCGTCGTTGAGGCGGCGGTAGTCCCCACATGGGCGCCACCCGCCGTCTGACTTAGGGACGATGTGCAGGGGAGACGCCCAGGGGCTGCTCGAGCGCCGAACGATGCCCACCTGCTCCATATGCGCAAACTCCGCCCTGGCGATGGCCAGCTTCTCCGGGTTGAGGCGCCTGGCCCTGGCGTGGAGGGGAGGCCCCTCGGTCTCGATGTGGTGCTCCACTCCGTGTTTCACCGTGGGCGCGGAGAAGGTGGGCTTGGTAAGGTCGGGGAATTCGGCGAGCAGCCGAAGGTACTGGTCACTTTCGGCGAGCGTATTGGACCACCCGCTGTAGACCGCCTCCCCCTGCGTACAGGCGAAGGAAGCGAAAGTCTGTGAGTTGACCAGGCGCCTGTTCCCCACGTCCACCAACAGGTTGTGGGCGCACAGAAAATCCGCACCAAGGAGGGGAAATGTGACAGCCGCTATGACAAAATCCCACGAAAAGCATTGCCCTCCGAAGCACACGTCCACCGCCCTAGTGCCATAAGAGCAGATAGGTGTGCCGTCCGCGCCTGCCAACCGCGGACCACGCTCCTCCTTCGCCACATCCGATCTCTCTGCCGGAATGATGCTCCACTGGGCACCTGTGTCACAAAGGAAACTGCGACCAGAGGCGGTGTCTTGTATGAAGAGCAGCCTGTTGGTGACGCCAGCGCTCAGGGCCACTACTGAGTGCCGGCCCCGCCGTTTCCCGTCGGTCCGAAGGTGCAGGGTGAGCGGCACCGTTTGGCCTTGGCGCCAAAAGTGGCGTGGTAGAAACAATGGCCCGCAGCGTTACCCTGCTGGCCAGAAGGTCTGGCGTCATCCTTCGCTCTCCTGCGACGGTCGGGTGGCGGGGCGGCCGCGGGAGCGAGCAGGTCGGGGGACCGTTGAGGCATGGCCAAGACGAACCGGTCCGCCTCCCTGGCCAGGGCGCGGGGCTCCATGATGGCGGTGTTGGCCAGCGCCATCCTAACTTGAGCTGGCAATGTGCGCATGAACAGCTCTGTGAAGAGGATCATGGGGACTTCTGTACCGAGCAGGTTTAGCATCCTCTCCATGCGCGCAGAAGGCCTCTCGTCACCCAAGTCCGACATGGCAAATAGGCGACGCACCCTCTCCGCAGTGGACAGTTCAAATGTCTCTAGAAGCAGGGCCTTGAGGCGCTCATATTTGTTCGTCGTCGGGGGAGCAGACAAAAAACCTACCACTCGAGCTGCGGTGGAGCTGCCCAACATTGCCACAGCATGGTTGTACCGGTCGTCGTCGTCATCGATGTCACTTTTGTTAAAATGTGCCTCTACAATAGCAAACCATGCAGCAGGCGTTGAGTCCCAGAACTCTGGTAGCTTGAGAGTGGGAGTGTGCGCACCACGCGTTACCCTGACAGGGGATGGTGATGGCTGCCGCTGGTTTGAACGTCTTCCTCGCCCGGACATTTTGCAGGATTGTAATGTTCGCTCGCTGGTTTTTGTACACAATTACGTTAACAAAAATCCACGTCGGGGGTCACCAGTGTAGTGCCGGAGGAAAAAGGAAAGACGTAGGCAACGTAATGATAACTGTTTAATCAAAATAACAACGTGTACTCTCAGTACAGGACCAGAAAATCGATCACCAAAACTCTTGAGTCTAAACAGGAAGTTGCAACGTTAATAATCCTCCCCTCTGCCCCTAGTGCCAGAACTGGTTCCCTCCCACTACACAACCAACAGTAAGAGGAGAACATGAACTTCTGCACCTGCGCATGTCCAAGATGGCGCCGTCCATGGCAGCTGTGGTACTATGGAGTGTTGTTTGGTGTGTTTGTATGTCTGGATTTGTGGTCTGTGATATCTCTTATACAAGAGAAGAACTCTTAGGTCTCAGGGATTCCACCCCCTTGGACATTGCCCCTATTTTTCTCACCCGATCTACGGAAGTGCTGGATATCCTGATCCGAGGAACCGCAATCTTCACCCAGGCTGTGAGGTGGCTGAGACGACAGCGGGGGAAGAGAGCTGGGGCTCTCGCTAGACTCAGAAGACGCGGTTCCCGCACTCCACTCCCAGGAATATTTCTAGCCAATGTGAACTCCTTATGTAATAAAATGGACGAACTCCGGTGCCTGGTAGCGAAAAGCAAGGACTACAACTCTTCAGCAGCTTATGCCATCACGGAGACCTGGCTCTCTGAGGACGTCCCAGACGCAGCAGTACAACTGGAGGGTTTCCAGCTGTACCGAGCCGACAGGGATACACTCTCGTCCGGAAAAGTCTGCGGAGGTGGGGTATGTTTTTTCGTTAACGAGTCCTGGTGTACTGACGTGACAGTGATTAAACAACACTGCTCGACTGCCCTAGAACTCATCATCATAAACTGTCGCCCGTTTTACTCGCCCCGTGAGTTCAGCTCTTTTATTCTTGCTTGTGTGTACATCCCACCAGACGCTGCTGTCGAAGAGGCACAGAGCGCATTAGCTGAGCATATTATGGAGACTGAACGTTTACATCCGGACAGTGCTGTGATTGTGTTGGGGGATTTTAATAAAGCAAATCTGAGCCGGGCTCTGCCCAAATACCGGCAGCAGGTCAAATGCCCCACTCGGGGGGAGAGGACGCTAGACCACTGCTATTGTACCATCAAGAACGCCTACCACGCTGTCTCCCGAGCTGCGCTGGGCAAATCTGACCACGACATTGTCCATCTGATCCCATCCTACAGGCAGAGACTAAAAGTGTCAAAACCTGTAGTTAAGTCGTTCAGAACATGGGACAGCGAGGCTAAGGAGAAAACCAGCGCCTGGTTAGAGCGGGCTGGCTGTGACGAGGGCTATGTGGAGTGGGCGGGGGCTGAGGCCGGTAACGACTTGGATGCGTACACTGACACTGTGACGTCATTCGTCAGCTACTGCGAGGAGGTGTGTGTTCCAACTCGGACCAGGGTCAGTTATAATAATGACAAACCCTGGTTCACAGCCCAGCTCAGAAGGCTGAGGTTGGAGAAGGAGGATGCCTGGCAGAGGGGTGACAAGAACAGGTTTAGAGACGCCAGGTACAAGTTCGAGGCAGCTGTTAAGCAAGCAAAACATCGCTACTCTGAGAAACTGCAACAACAATTCTCAGATGGCAACGCTGCCTCTGTCTGGAAGGGTCTAAAACAAATTACAAACTATAAACCAAAACCCCCTCTGACCATAGAAAGCACTCTCCTTGCAAATGAACTGAACAAGTTTTACTGCAGATTCGATCCACAGTCTGCCCCCTCTACTACTGCCCCCCCTCCCCTCCCCCCCTCTCCCCAACCTCCCCCCCCTCCTCCCTTCTCTCCCCTGAGCCCCACCCCCTCTGCCCGCCCACAGTCTGCCCCCTCTACTACTGCCCCCCCTCCCCCCCCCCTCTCCCCAACCTCCCCTCCTCCTCCCTTCTCTCCCCTGAGCCCCACCCCCTCTGCCCGCTCACACCTCTCTGTCTCAGAGAGAGAGGTGAACCGCCTGTTCAAGAGACAGAACCCCCGGAAGGCGGCCGGTCCGGATGCTGTCTCACCCTCCATGTTGAAGTTCTGCGCTGACCAGCTGTCCCCTGTGTTCAGCAACATCTTCAACTCCTCCCTGGAGTGCTGTCAGGTACCAGCCTGCTTCAAGACCTCCACCATTATCCCTGTCCCCAAAAAGTCGAGGATCACAGGCCTGAATGACTACAGACCCGTTGCCCTGACCTCTGTAGTCATGAAGGTCTTTGAACGCCTCGTCCTTGCCCACCTAAAGTCCATCACAGACCCTCTCCTAGACCCCATGCAGTTCGCGTATAGAGCCAACAGGTCCGTAGAGGACGCAGTCAACATGGCCCTACACCATGTCCTAAAACATCTGGACACGGCCGGGACCTACGCCAGAATCCTGTTCGTTGACTTCAGTTCGGCATTCAACACCATCTTGCCACCCATACTGGAGTGTGGGCTCTCTGCACTGCAGGTGCCTGACTACACCTGCAGGTGGATCACGAACTTTCTGTCCAACAGGACCCAGCGGGTGAAGCTCGGGAAGTCCATCTCTGAGCTGAGGACCATCAGCACCGGTTCCCCGCAGGGCTGCGTCCTGTCTCCCCTCCTGTTTTCCCTCTACACCAACTGCTGTACCTCCAGCCACCAGTCGGTCAAGCTCCTCAAGTTCGCGGACGATACCACCCTGGTAGGGCTCATCTCCAAGGGGGATGAATCTGCTTACAGGAGCGAGATTGACTTGGTGGTCTCCTGGTGCACCCGGAACAACCTGGAGCTAAATGCTCTTAAGACAGTGGAGCTGATAGTGGACTTCAGGAGGAACCCACCCCCTCCCTCTCCAATCATACTGGGAGGCACTCCAGTCACCACAGTGGAGTCATGCCGCTTCCTTGGGGTGACAGTCTCTCGGGACTTGAAGTGGGGGCCCCACATCAACGCCCTCACAAAAAAGGCCCAGAAGAGACTGTTTTTCCTGAGGCAGCTCAGGAAATTCCACCTTCCTAAGACCACGCTGGTGAACTTCTACACGGCCATCATTGAGTCCATCGTCACCTCCGCCATCATCATCTGGTTCCCCGCTGCAGCGGCCAAGGACAAGGCCAAGCTGCAGCGGGTGATACGCTCGGCGGAGAGGGTGATTGGCTGCCCTTTGCCCCCCCTTGAGGCCCTGTTTAAAAGTAGGGCTTTGGGGAGGGCCAGGAAGATCATGGCTGACCCCGCACACCCAGGACACGGTCTCTTCGCCCCGCTCCCCTCAGGCAGGAGGGTGCGGTCCATAAATACTGTGAAGGTCCGACACACCAACAGCTTTTTCCCCACAGCCATCCGGCTCCTAAATGCCGCTGGCCCCCCTCCCCCCCCCCCCCCCCCCTGACCTGACCCCTATCTATCTACCCTCCCTCCACCCCCACCCAGAGAGCTTTGCACTGTCTGGATATGAACACTTGAACACTTGAACACTTGAATCTCTGCACTTTATATTTATATTAATTATGACTCTTGCACTTTGATGTTGGTTGCACTGTCTTGTCCTGTCTTGCACCTGTCCTTCTGTAAACCGTGCTCCATGGTACCAAACCAAATTCCTAACATGTTTACATGTCATGGCAATAAAAGTCTTCTGATTCTGATTCTGATTCTGATTCTCTGAACCCATAATGTAGTCACTACACTATGCTTTTATCCAAAGTGACTTACATTGCAGTGAGTGAATACATTTTTTTCTGAATATAATGCCATTATTAATGGTCCCATCTATCTATCTATGAAACTGAAGCTTTTATCCAAAGCGTCTTAAAGCGTCTGCTAAATGGCAATACATAGCTATATGACAACGACAATGTGCACATTTAACATTCACTTACGTAAAAAGCAAGCAAGTGTTCATACCTTGGTTCGTCATGTTCAATGACAAGGAGAGCAAGTCAGCCAACATTCACCCTCGTTTCACAACTTTTAACATCTCGAACGGCATCACGGCGTGTCGTGGTTCGTCAGAGCAACGCTTCCGGGTATTATGTACTCGCGTCATGACCCCGCCCCTTTTTGTGGGTAGTAGAAGTTAGTTTCGTTTTTTCCCGGGAGATATTTCTCCCGCGTATTTCGTCTTCGTCCATTTGACATTCTGTGTCGAGTAGGAATAAACAACGATCCACAAAAAGGTAAGTGATATTGTGTGTAAGTTTGTGTATGTGTGTACTGTGTACGTTACATCAGTAACTCCATTTGCTGTATTTGATATTGGATGTTTGAATGTCAAAAGTGTTTAAAAAAACACTAAAAACAGAAAATGACCAAGTCAATCATGATTTGTACTTGATTAGTTGAATCAGGTGTGCTGGTGGTGGAACAGATTACAGATCAAATATGTGGAAGGATTGGGGGGCCCGAGGAGAGGTTTGAGAACCGCTGGTGTAAGGAGTGTTATCAGTTTATGTGCAAGAGAAATGTTTGGGTTAAATGACGTCAGATAATTTATTTGAGTTTCATCTTAGAATGTGAAATGTTTGGGTTATATGCTTAAGTAAAAGGGACGGGGGAAATGGGGTAATGTTTAGAAGTCACCTTATTGCTGGGAAAGAGAAATGTGGTGTATGCTAGTCATAGGGACGTCATGACGTAATGAGCCATGCGAGTTAGAGTTATGCTACCGACTGTTGTATGAGGTTGTTGAATTGATATCGAGTAAAGCTGAGTTTCATGTATAACCTTAGTCGTCCGTGTTTATGCTAGACAGCAGGTAAAAGATCTCTACCCACCAGAGCCATGCCACAGCTCAAACAGGAGAGAGAGAGAGAGAACTAAGGATAGAGGTATTTACAGTGAAGGAACAGGTTGATTGATGATCAGGAACAGGTGTGGAATGATGGGACTGGAACCAAGCATGCATCTAAGAAATTCAGGAGAATGACAACAGGGGGAGAGAAAAACACAACACAATTCACAAAACCAACCAATAGGCCCACTTCAACACAAATAAACACATAAAACCAACACAGTACGTAACACTCCCCCCCATAAAGAGTCAACCCATGGCTGACGATACATCAACCTCTCCTTCACATCTAAATGAAATAGTCCACCCACCAAATCCAAGAATCTGGTTTTGGCACTAACAGGCAAGGGGAGCTCCATGGACTGGAACTAGGATGTGCTAAACCATAGTCTAATAAATAAGCCACTTCCTGTTTCATCACAAGCTCTTTTTGTTGCGTTGACTATAAGAATGTTGTTTAACAGGCCTTATCTCACCCACATCCAGCATGATGCATGACGTTACACGTACTCAGCCCGTCCTCATCACTCACTGAGAGAGGAGTGCTGGAGCTCGCAGTGACGAGCACACTCTCCTGTGATCCGGGAAGTCAGATGTGTGGGACTGGCTGCCACTACATCATTTGACCATGTTGAGGTGAGAGGAGAGAGAGACACCTGTGTGTGTGTGTGTGTGTGTGTGTTTGGCTAATCCATGGGAGGGTTCATTTGGGGGGTTGTTTTATTTGTTGATTGTGATTGGTTAAAAGTATGCATGAGTGGAGTGATTGGTTAGATAGAAATGGGGGCGGGCTTAATGAGTGTGGTCTGAGAGACAGGAGAGACAGGAGATCAGTGTGAAGAGAGATGGGAGTTGGTAAGTTGAGTTCTGTATGATTGTGTAGCTTGTTAAATCTTTTCTGTTAGTTTGTTCACTGTTAATTATTTACATGTACTGATATCAATGTGTTGTGTTTAGTTTTACAATCTGTTTAATAGAGGAAGAAGGAAATCAAACCGAATTGTGTCAGTCTCATCATTTCACCCGTACTGCCGGAGCAAGCAGAAGATTCACCATTCAGCTAACTAGAGGGAGAGCTGAACAATTGTAAAACACCCGCTGACGACCGCAGGAGGACGGACCGTCAGTTAGCTAAGGAATACAAGCCCGGTTGGACGCAACAGAAGCTCCGGGAGGACAAGGATCCATTCACCGGAGATAAGAGCAAGCTAAAGCCTGGTCAGGTTAGTGATGCAGCCGCCAGCCGGCAACGGAGCCGCGCCCGAAACTGTAGCTAACTAGCCACTTGCTAACCAGCGTAGCATTAGCAAACTAAGCTAGCGTTAGCCCTGTTGTCGCAATAGCGCAGCAGGCACGCGGTAGAGCTTATAGCACTCAAGGCTACAGCTAACTAGGCCGGCAACGGAGCCGTGGGGCCCGCGACTGTAGCTAATTCGCCACTTGCTAGCTAGCGTAGCATTAGCCAACTAAGCTAGCGTTAGCCCTGCTGTCGAAATAGCGCAGCAGGCACGCGGTAGAGCTTATAGCACTCAAAGCTACAGCTAGCTAGGCAGGCAAGGAGTGAAACAATCCACGGCTAGCTTCAACTGGTTAACCCAACTGCAAGAATCCACAGCCAGTTAGGCTAACCTACAAGACCCACCAAGAAAGGAATTGCGAGCTAATAGCAGCTACCCAGAGAGCTACCCACACCCAGCACTCTTCTCTGTGACTCTATTGACTGTTTGCATTGAAATAGGTTTGTGTGTACCTGGGTATTAAGTCGTCGGGGGGAGGAAAATCCTCTCCCACTTTATTATTTTATTTTTAGCAGTATCCCTGGGATGACCCCACGGTGAACCTGGTTCCGCTGCCGAAGACTAGTTAAGGAAGTGCAGGGACCAGCGCAAATCAGCTCAGGGAGTCAGAGAGGGCTGAAGATATAAGATAGAAAGACGAAACAGGTACACACAGGTTATTTCTGAGTCACAGGCAGAATGGAGGCACTAAGGACCGAAAGGGAAAAGTTGGCAGTCACTTTTGAGAGAGGATACCGCCACATCATCAGGTCAGTGGCATTGATGGGCGAAGATGACATGAAACGCGAGTGGATAGCGCTCCTATCAAACGCGAAAGACCTAAACTCTGCAGACGACAATTATGAGGAAGGTTTGCAGGCCAAAGCAAGTCAGGAACCTGAGACAGGCAACAGTCAGCTTCTTCAAGACATCACCAAGGCCGCTGAGGAGAGAGCTCAGAAGGTTGAACAGGTCGGTCACGTTTTAAAGGCCAACATGTGGACAAGGTTCGCGGGGGTCGAACTTTCATCCACAATTAGACGGGCAGAAAGGAGTCACGAAGGCGCGAAGAGGATCAGTCTAGAAGAGGCAACCCACGACGTTTGTAAAGAACGAAGCACACTCACAGAGAGCCTCATCATCAAAGCGCGAAGTCTGCTATCAAGCTGGGGGGAGTGGATCCCTGTAGTTGAGGCATGCAACACGAGAAAGTCACTAGAGGAGCTGGAGGACAAAAGGGATGAACTTTGGGAAACGTTTGTGACTGAATTTGGAAGAGTTGAGAAGGAGAATACTGACAAAATGGCCGACAAGGCCGCCGCAGCAAAGCAAATGGCCACCGACGTTCTCGCCGAAGAAGAGGCCAAAGATCGAGCGACGAATAGAGAAAGGGCCGACGCTCTCGCCGAAGATGAGAGGAAAAGGGCCGACGTTCTCGCCGAAGATGAGAGGAAAAGGGCCGACGTTCTCGCCGAAGAAGAGGCCAAAGATCGAGCGGCGAATAGAGAAAGGGCCGACGCTCTCGCCGAAGATGAGAGGAAAAGGGCCGACGTTCTCGCCGAAGAAGAGGCCAAAGATCGAGCGGCAAATAGAGAAAATAAAGAAGCCATTGCCAAGCTGGAAAGGAAAGCCGCTGAGGCAAGACTGAAGTCAGCTGATAGCGTGGCCGAGTTTGAGAAGGAGACAGCGAAGGTGAAATTGGGGGCCGAAGAAGAGATCGCTGAGGCAAGGCAGAAGGCGGCCGTGATTGAGTTGAAGGCAGCAGAAATAGCCGCTCAAGAGCGCGCCAAACTACTGGAGGCTCAGCGGGAAGCATGGGAACAAGCCCGGGAGGCAGGGCTGGAGAGCGCCACATATGGAGGCAACCGCACTGGAGCCATCACCAAGATCAAACTCCCTCCAACAAGGCTGCCCGTGTTCAGCGGGTGTATGAGAGATTTTCATCGCTGGCGGAAAGATTGGGAAAGCCTGCAGAGGCAGGGAGACCCATCGGGGTCGCCAGAGGTGAAGAAATTTCACCTCCTCGAGAGCATAGACCGAAAGGTTTTCGAGGAGCTCAAACTCTCGAGCTACCGCTCAGCGGAGGACGTGTTCAAAGCCTTGGAGAATCGATTTGGAGACAAGGCAACCATCGCGCTGCAAATTATTGAGGAATTGGAAAGAATACCAGCGGTAAAAGGAAACCAGCCGAGAAAAGCGATCGACCTTATTCAGGCAGTGGAAAGAGCCCTCATGGACCTGACAGACTTAGGAGAAGTGGGCGCTATGAAGAACCCACTTGTAGTTAAAGCCATCGAGAGCAAACTGCCAGACCGCGTGCAGGAAGGCTGGATTACCTTTGTAACCGAACCCGTAAACCAAGTCGCCCCAGACAAGCGGTTCGATGCTCTTCTTCTGTTTCTGAAAAGGCAGGAAGTAATCCTCGAGGGGATGGCGCGAATCCGAGGCTCCACGGAGACCTCTGGGGGAACACCGGAGAGGCCAGTCAGATGGGAGAAGAGGGCATTCACGAGGGCCACGGAGAAAGACTCACCGGTGGATGAAGAAGAGGAAGAACATCGAGGTGAAACCAGAGTCACGGGCAGAAACTCGGAAAGAAGAGAAGAGTGTGACATCTGTGGAAGCGATCAGCACGGTGGCAAAATATTCTTCTGCCGTAAGTTCAAGAGTCTCAGTCTGGCAGAGAAGCGAGGCATAGCAAAGCAAAGCAAAGCCTGTCAGAAATGTTTGGGCATGCACGGTGCCGACGGAGAGTGTAGTAACCGGTACCTGTGCAGAATGTGCAAGCAGAATGAAGGAGGGGCGAGTCATCACTACCTTCTGTGCCCCAAATGGAGTGAGGGGAAGAGGACAGGGCCAGGGTTCGCTGACAAGCAACGAGAATTCCTGGATTCTTTGGGACTCAACCCTGAACAGGAGAGGAGGGCGAAGGCATTCACCAGTAAGGCTTCGATGACGCTGAGCACGGGCGCAGAAGGCGGAAGTCTCTTCGCAGAGGATGGGCCAGAGGAACATCCAGTACTAATGATGATATTGACAGTCAAAACAGAAGCAGGATATGCCCTGGGAACTCTCATAGACCTCGCCTCCGACACAAATTATATCACCAACCGGGCCGCCGATCGGCTCCGACTGGAGCGGAAGCAAGTAACACTGACTGTGCATGGAGTCGGTGGAATGAAGGTCAAGGTCAAGACTAATAAGTACCTGCTAAAGGTCAGGGCGTGGAGCAACAACAGATGGAGTCCCCACGAGATGGTATGTTACGGGCTTGACACAATCGCTCGTGCAGACAAGGTCATCAGTCCAGAGCGACTCTGTAAGTTTTTCCCTGGGGTCGAGAAGAAAGAGCTGGTCCGACCTGAGGAAATCGAGCTCTTGATCAGCCACCGAGAGGGACGACTTGCTCCGCAGTGGATAAGAAGGACGGGAAATTTAGTGCTGTGGGACGGGCCTCTGGGGAAGACCGTGGGAGGAACGCACCCAGACCTGTTTGAAAGTTGGGAAAAATCCGCACACAACTCCCAGACGCACTTTGCGCGTTCTCTGAGAACGGAGGCAGTACGATTTGAGGAGATCCCCTGCAAGACGCTCAGCGCCAAAGAAGAGGATGGAGACCAGAAGCCGCAAGGTCATGAAAGGACCGGGAGAACAGCTGCAAGCAGCAAAGAGGTCCTCGAGTGGTGGAGCTGGGATAGCATCGGCGCCGCGTGCGAGCCAAAATGCGGAGGGTGTCGTTGCGGAAATTGTCAACCAGGCGGGAAAGAGATGACTCTCGCAGAGGAAAAGGAGGTCGAAATCATCAAAAGGGGCTTGACTTACGTAATGTCTGATGACCACAGCGACCTGCCGCACTGGGACACAGAATACCCGTGGACTGAGGACCCCAGCTCGCTCCCGAACAACAGAGGAGCGGTAGAGGCTACATTCCGGAGGACCGAGAAGCGATTGGAGAGGGACCCAGTATGGAAAGCGGCATACGCGGCGCAGGTGCATGAGATGATCCAGAGAGGGGCTGCGGTCGAGTTAAACGAGGAAACGATCAGTAAGTGGGACGGACCTGTGTGGTACGTAAGCCATCAGATCGCTCCAAACCCCCACTCTGCCTCCACACCGGTGCGGCTCGTGTGGAATAGCAGCCAGGAGTTTCGGGGAACCAGCTTAAACAGCATTCTGCTGAAAGGCCCGGACATTCTGAACCCCATCCGTGCGGTTTTGTTGAGATTCCGGACCGGAGAGCATGCAGCCATCGGGGATATTAGGAAAATGTACAACTCTGTTTGGTTGCGAGAAAGGGAAGTCCACCTCCACCGCTTTCTATGGAGGGACACGGCGGAAGAAAAGATCAAAACCTACGCAATTACCCGCGTCAACATCGGGGACAAGCCAGCCGGATGCATCGCCCAGCTGGCCATGAGGGAGACGGCAAGGCTGCCAGAGTTCGCCCACCTAAAGGAAGAGCGGAGAGCGCTTGAGGAGGACACCTATGTAGACGACATCCTAACGTCTCATAACGACAGAAGAAAGCTGAAAAGCATCACGGAGGGAATCGAGAGGATACTCGACGCTGGAGGTTTCGCTCTAAAGCCATGGACCCAGTCGGGTCAAAGTGGGAGGAGCAAAGAAAGCCAGCCTGGAGAAACGAAGGCCAATATGGAGCCGGAATCAGAGGTGTTAGTGCTGCCTAATCAGCTGAGCGAGGAAGACAACAAAGCGCTTGGAGTCGGGTACCATGCAGAAGGGGATAAGTTGTTCATTATGGTTTCCATCAACTTCTCCAAAAGGAAACTGAAGGTGAGGACAGAAACAAATCTCTCAGAGGAAGAAATTGAGGAAGGAACGCCGTGCCCCCTAACGAGAAGGGAGCTATTGAGCCAGGTGGCGGGCCTGTATGATCCCGTGGGTTTGGCCACCCCGGTGAAGGAAAAAGGTGCCATCCTGGTCAGAAGGGCCTTTCAGGAGATGGGAAAATCCGGCATCAGACAGAACACATGGGACAACCCACTCCCCATTGAGCTCCGAGCCGACGCAATCAGGCTCTTCAAAGAGTATGCGAGACTTGGAAAAGTCAGATTCGAGAGGAGCCTAACCCCGCCTGGATGGGAAGGAAGGCCATGGGGCATCACCTTCTCGGACGGGAGTGATAATGCGTTCGGTGCCGTCCTCTACCTGAGGTGGAAAACATCCAGGGGAGTGGCTGTAAGGCTGGTCGAGTCAAAGGCCAAATTGACGCCGATAACTCAGAAAGGGGATGTCGTTAAATCCGAACTGTGTGGGGCCGTAATCGCATCCAGGCTTAAGGGCTTCTGGGAGAAGCAAGGTCGACTGGGTGTGGAGAGGTGGTTTCATTTCGTGGACAGCCAGACCGTCCTGGGGGCCATTCAAAGGGAAAGCTACGGCTACCAAACATTCTACGCGAATAGGATCGGAGAGATCCAAAGGGCTGGACCAACTGACGACTGGTGGTGGATCCCCGGAGACCTAAATGTCGCGGATCTCGTCACACGAGGCTGCCCGCCGGAAAGCTTGGGAGAAGGCTCGACCTGGCAGAACGGTCCGGAGTTCCTGGCGTGGGCAGTGGAGAAGTGGCCCGTGAAATCCGCGGCAGACGTGGCTGCAAGTGCTCGAGACAGCGTGATCAAGCTGCAACGGAAAGCGTTCACTGCAGCTGTAACACGCGCTCAGGCGAGGAAGGGGCTGGACCCGAAAAGCACCATTGAGGAGGAAGCAAATGCGAAGGGGACACCCACACCGGTTGGGAGTTCCAGGGACCCCGAGCATGAGAGGGAGAGGCTCTGGGGCGCTGCTCTCATGGACCTGATTGAGCCAGAACGCTTCAGCGAAATAGGCAGGCTCATTCGGGTAGTTGGGTGGGTCCGGCGAGCTGTTAGGCAGTGGTTGGTTTGCAGGAGGGCTCCGGAAGACGCAAAGTGGGAGGCTACTCGCCAGAGGGAGACAAGAAGCGGAGTTAGCCTCGGCGTCCAGGAGCTGAACGCAGCCTTCCGCGACCTGTGTCTGGCTGCACAGGATGGAATAGAATTTCCGAAAACGACTTGGGACAGACTGGTAGTTAAGAAGGTCGAAGGGTCGGGGCTGCTGGTGTGTTCCGGAAGAATCCAGGAGGCGAAGGAGGTGGGAATCCCACTTGTCCCCTACACTGCATGGATCAGCACTCTGTTGGCAAGGGAGGCCCATAAGGCGAACCACGAGGGGTTGGCTGGCACCCTATTGAAGATGCGCAAGAAGGCGTGGGTGATTCAGGGTCAGCGGGCTGCGTGGAAGGTAGTCAACGCGTGCGTCCCCTGCAGGAAAGACAGGGCCAAGCGGTGCCAGCAGATGATGAGCGACCTTCCGCGGGAGCGCACCGAACCTGCTGCCCCATTCGAGTACACCTCTGTGGACCTATTCGGCCCCTACGAAGTCATTGACGTCGTCAAAAGAAGGACAAAGTTAAAGGTCTGGGGAGTCGTCTTCTCCTGCATGGCCTCCAGAGCCGTCCACGCTGACGTGGTGGAGAGTCTGTCAACGGAGTGTTTCCTAAAAACGTAATTCCGTTTTACAGCTGTTAGGGGTCACCCGAGGAAGATGTGGTCAGATCAGGGGACAAATTTTGTCGGTGCTCAACCAGCTCTGAAAGCGCTGTATGACCAACTCGGCAAGGTGGAC